>NC_060896.1:25767776-25915276 GCF_014805685.1 Silurus meridionalis
AACAGAACAGTAAAATAACAAAACAGACAAAAGGAATGAACATAATCCACATCAGCTACAAGCAGGAAAAATAAGATTTTAAAAATTAAGATGTCTGCTGGGGTCTTCTACAAAGACGTTGGGTGGAGCTGGCACTTATGGTCGCTTGCCATCCAGTAAGGGACGAATCTGTGTTTAGTTTTCTTTTTTACTTTGATTCCTATTTTTTTCCTTATTTTTATCAATGGATATACACACACACAGAGCACTTCCTGAACAAACAGAAGCTAGCACCGGTTTCACCATGTGCTTTTTATAGCTTCCTGGTCGTGACATCACCCTACCGGTGCCACCGCACTTTCCATTGGACTGATTACACACGTGATTCAGAGCATGGACAATGCGGAAGCGTTCCCAAGCCGTTGTTGATGCAGCTCGAGTTCCTGTAGGGGAACTGTTTTACAGCCATTTATTGTCCAATTCTTGTGTGTTTTTGCCTTTTACCTAGTTAAACTTATAAGCATAAAAACTAAATTGTGTCCCATAAACAATAAAAGATAAGTTGTTTCCAAAATTATAATAAGCACAGTATCTCAAATGTATATTTTAAATACATACGTTACCCACTTTTGGATGTCATTTTACCATCAATGTTATCCTGCAATAGAACTTTTGTATACAATTTAATTCTTGTCTGTGGTTGTCACACACTTGCACAGATGCACTGGATACACCTTTCTCAAGGGCTCAGCAGTGGCAACTTTTTAGTCGTGGAAAAGATCACAGGTTTAAATCCCACCACCAAAAAGTTGCCACTGCTGGGCCCTTGAGCAAGACCCTTAACCCTTGCCCATTCAGTTGTAAGTCATTCTGCCAAATGCTGTAAATGAATGAATGAATAATTGAATGAAATGGATACAGATTTGTAATCTGCTTTAATGCACACACACAAAATTTCCTATTACTACACTTAATGGCTCAGTGGGTACATTTTGTTCACAGGTTACCACTTACCCACGTTTAAGCTACGTCTTCCACATGGTGGCAGCAAGTAGCTGAGGAAAAGCAATGCTAATAAAAACAATGCGTTTCTCTCAGATTTGCTCCTGGCACTTTTAAATGAAAAGGCTAAATAACAGGTTAGTGAGATGGCTACATTTTTTTGACAAATATATTTGCACTACATTCACTAATGTTTCAGCTTAATGATTCATTTCATTTACATCTTTGGCAATTTTAAAACTAACAATACAAAGCCATTCTTTTGTTGCATATCAGCAGCACAACGAAATCCTATACCATATATTATAATCTTACATTTTGCACCCACATGGGCCAGGAAGATGTAATTGCTGTGACTGGTTTGTAACAGATATATCTTGAAACTAGAAGTCAAATAGAGAATATAAATATATTGACACTAGAGCACATCATATGTTGAGATGTACAGTAACTACAGTGCATCTGGAAAGTATTCACAGCCCCACATTTTATATTACAAAATGGATTAAATGTATTATTTTCTTTAAAATTTTATGAATAATACCCCATAATGACAATGTGAAAGAACTTTGTTTAAAATCTTTGCAAAATTTTAAAAAGAAAATTAAATAAAGGCATGCAACAAGCTTGGCACGCCTATATTTGGGCAGTTTCTACCATTCTTCTTTGCAGAACGTCTGAAGCTCCATCAGGTTAGATTACCAGTGCACAGCCATTTTCAGATCTTTCCAGAGATGTTCAAATGGGTTTAAGTCTGGGACATTCACAGAGTCGTCCCGTAGCCACTCCTTTATTATCTTGGCTGTGTATTTAGGGTTGTTGCCTTGTTGGAAGATGAACCAGTCTGAGGTCCAGAGCGCTCTGGAGCAGGTTTTCAGGATGTATCTGTACATTGCAGCATTAAATTTCTTTCGATCCTGACCAGTCTCCCAGTTCCTGCTAAACTGAAAAAACATCCCCACAGCATGATGCTGCCACCACCATGCTTCACTGTAGGGGTTTGTATTGGCCAGGTGATCCTCCAGACATTAAACTTGGCATTCAGGCCAGAGAGTTCAATCTTTGTTTCTCATGGTCTGAGAGTCCTTCAGGTGCCTTTTGGCAAACACCAGGTAGGCTGTCATGTGTCTTTTACCCTTGGAGCTTGTATAAACAGGTGTATGTCTTTCCACATCATGTCCAATCAACTAAATTTACACAGGTGGTAAAACTTTTTTCACATTTCTTCAAGCTGCTTTTCCTAGAGACTACAGAAAAAGAATGTCTAGTTTTATTCAATCTTTTTTTTTTTTTTTACTACAAAGGCGTGTTTGTGAAAGAGCCATGCGTTAGAAGTCAGAAGGCACTAAAAACTATTAAATTAATGAATGTATAATTAATAATCAATGTAAATGAATGATTTGCTGTCTGTCTGAACCAAAGAAAAAATAGCAAACTATCGGTACCGTGAATAGCATTATATTTTTAACATTGCATCGAAATACATTGAATCGCATTGTGTGGAATCAAATCGAAATCATATCGTGCTGCATCATATTGCTGGATGGATGGATGGATGGTTGGATGGATGGATGGATGGATGGATGGATGGATGGAAGGATGGATGGATGGATGGATGGATGGATGGATGGACATTTTGACGTATGTAATTTAATGCCAATTTCTAAATCTCTACCAACTTCCTTTTTTAAAATAAGTAGTTTTTGGTGGTAGTAGTTGTTGTACCGTTTGTAGCGTTTGCACTAACAAATCATAATTCTGTTTTTTGATTGGTTGATTAGTTGGTGATTTAGTTAATTGATTAATTTATTTATTAATAATATTGTTGCTTTTGTGGTTTTTTTGTCAGGACTATGGACAGGAACTACAGTACCATTGGTCATTGCACATAACCTCATCCCAGTATGCACTATGTCACATGATTTTCAAACCGGATTCACATTCATTTAGTATTTGTATAAAGACTCACTTTTCACAGAACTCCGTTGGATATGAGTCTACTTACCGTTGTTTTCGCCCATGCTCAGTTTATTTTGTTCATGTTTCTGGTTAGTTTGCATTATACGTTTATGCTAAATATCTTGCCCTTGCATTGACCTGTCCTCATTACATCACTCTGTCTCATCACACAAACTCATAATTAAACTAAACTGGGGATGTGTGGTGGCCTGGGTGTTTGTTGTTGTTTGCTTATTCAGCTACAGTATTATTTTTGTACCTGTCATCTCTATGCAAATCAATCTTTCAAAAATTGTTTCCTAGATATAAATGAATAAACAAACATATAATTTGAATTAAAGATAAATGAATGAAGGAATGAAGGAATGAATAGATGCATCAGTGGTGTCAATGCTTCATGCAGCACTGCACATCCTTTGTAATAAGCTTTGCCTTTGTTTCTCACTTGAGCTTCATATTTGATCCCTCGCTCGCACCCATAAGGAAGTAAAAAGAAATCATATTCTCAAGTCCATGTTATTGCCTTCCACAGTGTCCTCGTCAGAATGCACATTTCTGATCTCAAACAACAAGCTTTTAAGTGTTCGGGCAAGCAAAAAATAATACTCTGCCTCTATATTTGTATTTGTTTAAAACATATTAACTGTTCATTTTAAATAACTAAATGAATTATATTAATTTGCATTCCAATGCTTACATATAGCATATACATGTTTTTACAGTCCAAAGAAATGACAAGTGTGAGACTGATACCTTTGCCAAAACATGGTTGAGAGGAATATTTTGGAAATAACCACCCGTGCACCTGTTCCAATTTACTGTGGGTTCATTGAGCGTTTTGTGTATTTCTGAAAATTTACATATCCCTGTATATGCGAGTCAGTTATTCGGTTAAACAGACTTGAAGGATTGGACAGGCATGTTTCAGCTTTTTCTACACACAGGCTAATTTGCATTGATTACCTGCTTATTTGGATATGGTCTGGCAAGGCACATGCTATGGAGGGGAAAAAAAATTAACATAGCTGCCATGAATGCACCAAACATGTCATACCAGAAAGATTAGTGAAATACTGGATGCTGTGTAATGCTATAAATGTCTAAAGCTAGCCATGCAGTTTTGAGCTCTGAGGCGTTCACAATGCGGCCAAAAAGCTTTCTTTAGTTATACAATGTCAATACAGCACGAACTATGTGTTTCTACATACACCGATCAGACATAACATTATGACATAATAACATTATGACCGGTAAATAACACATCATCTTTTCATCATGGCACATGTTAATGGGTGAAATATATTAGGCAGCAAGTAAACACTTTGTCCTTAAAGTTGATGTGTTGGAAGCAAGAAAAATGGGCAAACGTAAGGATTTGTGCGAGTTTGACAAACTGTGATGGCTAGATGACTGGGAAAGCATCTCCAAAACAGCAACTCTTGAGGGGTGTTCCTGGTCTGCAGTGGTCAGTATCTATCAAAAGTGGTTTAAGGGACAAACAGTGGTGGGACTACTGGATCAGGACTGTTTTGGCAACAAAAGGGGGCCCAACCCAACACAATATTAAGCAGGTGGTCATAATGTTATGCCTGATCGGCAGGACGTGTGTGAGTATTGATAAGATTAATACTTAATCATTAGGATAAGGTAGTTACTAATATTGTGCAATTATCCAAATGATTTAAAACAGTGCAGAGATGGAGATGGCCACAAGTATGTGCGCTGTGGGAAATGTATATAATAGTGATTGTTATTCATTAAAAGGTGATTGAACATGTGCTGGAAGCATCACTGTGTGCCTAAGAGTCTTCGCAATATGGCAGTTGATGGATTTGAGTGATCCAGTTTGCCATTTGGACACTAATTGAGATGTCAGACCGAGCGGTGAAAGTGCTTGCATGTGCTGACGTGTCCCTTAACTGTTATTTATTATGGTTATTAGAACACTTTGCACTACCATCAATTAATCTCTTCCACATGCTCAGTGAGGGTGCAACATGGAGCCAATGTGCTAGAACAGCCATTATGGGTTTATGACATTTGCTTCATTGTGGCTTTGTCTCTTTCTGTCGTAAAGGAAATGGTTGTGCGCACACACTCTGAAGCGCAAGCTGTTGAAAAGAAAAGAAAAGAAAAGAAAAGAAAAGAAAAGAAAAGAAAAGAAAAGAAAAGAAAAGAAGTCTTTTGACTTTGAGTTATTTGGGTTTGTGGTACTCCGGAGCATCCCGGATCCCATCTGTGGCTTCATCCAACAGTCTGTTTCATTCAGAGAAGTTCATATAGATTACGATATGCAGGAAATAACAGGAAATGGTAGTCCTATTCATGTCTTCTTTTTTAGTGTTATGCTGTTGACAAAATCTTTGAGCACTCATTGCAGAACACACAGCCCCCTCATCCTGCCCTGTACCTACCCATCGCACCCCACACCACCTCATGTCCTACCAGATTGTCTGCGAGCTCTGTATTTGTTGCTTTAGTTTGTATAATATTAATTAACATTTGCACAATGGGCCCCAGTGTGGACATTTCTTTCTGAGATAAAAAACGCCATTGAAATTTCCTCCTACCTCCAAGTTGGGATTGAATGCTAGTTTGAATGCTAGGGTAGAATTATTGTGCACTTTAGTGCATTGATCATATTCGTTATTGTAAGTTTTTGATTATAGCAGATTATAGTAGACTTTCAACTGTGAAAAAAAAATAACCAATTGTGAATGAGGTACACGGATCACATATTTGAGTATAAAATTTATACGTTATAGCTTATTGAAAACTATTTCTTGTTTTTTCCCCCTTTCTAAAACATTGTAGGTAAAAATACATGATAACTACATAAGCTCTGATAATTTATATTAACATTTTTAAATGTCTAACAGGAATTGTAGTTTTATGAAGTTACAGGTCACCTGTCATAGTATATAAAGGTAGTTTTAATTAGATCTCAAATAGATTAATTTGCCATTGCTGGGTGACTTGCTTTCCATGCACATGTTTTTGGCAGTATTTATAAAGCTGCTTCATCACTTCACATTTTTGATAAAAAAAATTAAAAAAAACATGCTTTTTACTTATTGGTTTACCTTTATTGATGTTTCTCGGGTACTTTTCAGCATATAATTTTCATGACCTCCATGCAATTATATAAACCGTGAAATTTATTATATTTAAAAGTCAGATATAATGCACATCATTTCTTGTCTTCAGAGTCTCATATGGATCGTCAATGAACATTTTACTAAACTAAACTAAAACTTTTATTTCTCTTTAGGAGCTTATACTTGTAATTGGAGCTCAGGAGACACTGCACAGCATCTCAAATCTGCAAATCATTTATAGATAGATAGATAGATAGATAGAGATAGATAGATAGATAGATAGATAGATAGATAGATAGATAGATAGATAGATGGATAGATGGATAGATTGATAGATTGATTGATTGATTGATTGATTCAAGTTATACGTCTAACTCCATAGCTGCTTAATTGTTTGAATTCATTCAATTTGGATAAGAGATCCTGCCAAATGCCAATAATTTGTAAATATATACTATATTGTTTATTATGTATCTTATGCATTCTTTATAACTTAATCTAAATGCATAGGCCAGATTAATACATGTGGTGTCTAATGTATGTTTATATATAACTAATTTTCATTAAGGTTTTTTGACATTTCCGTATTCAGAGTGTGGCAGAATAATGAAGGCCCTGACGATGATGATAATGGTGGTGGTGTTTGTTTAAATAGTAAACCCATATCTATCCAAAAAATAAGCTAAAAGGGACAGAATGATTTGACAAATTAATTGTGTGCTGTTCAGTATGTGTATTTAAAGTGTCAGCCGCAGATAATGTATAGCGTTATCTCGGCGTGTTTTTATATGTGTCTGGCGTCACCATGGATGTCCCTCCAAGCAACACAGAAGATAATGTTTCTCTCTTCTCTCATCTCTCTTTTGCTGCCCCTCGCCCTGTCGGCCCCTCGCCCTCCCGTCACACTGCTGGCTGCATCACAGTTAATCGTCTCCCTTTGCCCCAACGGCAGCAACGTGCTGAGAGAATTAAAGAACCTCAGCCATCCTTCTCGCTGCCCTTCTCCATTTCATCTTTTATTTCACCTTCTCGGCCTGTTTTGTCACAGCTTTTATATAACAGTAAATTTGCAGAGGCACGTCTACATTTCATACTAGAGGTATGAAACTTGAACAGAAGGAGGACCTACTAAAGCTTAAACAGATTTCAGAAGAGCTCATGGATTTTCACCACCCTTGTTCTCTTTATCTCTCCTCATCTTTTTTTTTTCAACCCCCTCTTTATTTGAGACTCTATTCAGGCCTGGCTGCAGTCTAATCAGTTTCATCATGGTTTCCATTAGTGCGAGAGAATATGAAGTAATTAAAGCATGGCCAGTAGAAAGACAGATAGAGAGGGAGAGAGAGAGAGAGAGAGAGAGAGAGAGAGAGAGAGAGAGAGAGAGAGAGAGAAACAGAGAGAGAGAAACAGAGAAAGAGATAGAATCACCCATCCGTAGCCAACAGACCGACAAGATGAAGAATAAAGGGTGTGGCATTCAGGCCTGTCTGTGTGTTTGTTCCTGTGCTTGGTTTGAAACCAGCCTTGCATGTTAATGAATGAGGTTATTAAGCACTAATGTTGCCGCACATAGCATGGAAAAGTGGCATCAGTGCGTGAAGATGAAAACAAGAGCCAACAAACGAATACAAACTCTATGGATGCAAGGATATATTTTTTCAGACCAAGTTTGAGTCCATGTATGAGTCGGAGTACATTTGCTTTTTGGTGTTCAAAAATACAGATGCAAATATCCCCCCAAAATGAGTGTCTTGAGGCATGTTAGCTCTGTTTTCACCACAATGCTGTTAGCATTAAAACTCTTTGCACTGAGTTTTAAAGTTAGTTTTATCACAGTATTTTTAATAACAAGAACTTAGGCAGCCGGCATTATTAAACAGAGAATTGTCAGTGAGTGTGGCCATTTAAAAGGAATGCAAGGTTATTTTGAGGAGAAAAGAAGTGTACACGTCTCAGTGCTCTCACAACTGAATTGCTCTCATACACAGCAATTTAATTTTTTTGGTTGTACTCTCAGGCCAGCTGTCCTTGGGTTCTTTATTAAAGTAACCATACGAAAAATTGTTCATCGGGTTACTTTAAATTGTACTTGAAGACGCTGTCGTTCGTTCTCCTTGTAATTCAACATAACACATTTTTGCAGTCTGCTTCGCTTTGATCATTAATCATGAAACACATCCAGATTGCTGTGACATCTGTTCAATAGTGCAACAATGTACACTTAGCGTACTTGGCATAGTATCGAGGATAAGCACATGGGGAACATGAGGAGCATGGTGTTGGATCAGTTTCTGTTATCAGACTTGTCAATACATGTCTATTAAACATGAATAAGAACAGAGGCAGGCTGTATACTCATTGTTTAAACATGAGTGCAGTCATGTAAAAAAACTAAAAGGGATTTTTTTTTGGAATATCAGACATGCAATATTCCATTTGTATTCTTACATGTGTATAATGTTGTAAATGAAGTGCTTGATAAAGGATATTTTATATATACTGTATATAGATATATATATATATATATATATATATATATGTGTGTGTTTGTATGTGTGTGTGTGTGTGTGTGTGTGTGTGTGTGTGTGTGTGTGTGTGTGTGTATGTATGTCAGTAAACAGGGGTGGAGACACGATACAGGGCCAAAATATTTGGCAAATTTTAGGCAAAAATCTCTCTCTAACTTATTACTGTCATGTAAAGTGTACATTTTGCAACACAGTATTTGTGATTTCTTTCATATAATCATTATTCGTTCATTAGCCGTTAGAGGTCCCCTGGTGGTCTAGTGGTTAGGATGCGGCGCTTCCACCGCTGTGGCCCGGGTTCGATCCCCAGTCAGGGAACCAACCCCAGCCACTCTTAGTGCCGGTCCCAAGCCCGGATAAATGGGGAGGGTTGCGTTAGGAAGGGCATTCAGCGTAAAAACGTGCCAAATCAAACATGCGGATAATCCGCTGTGGCGACCCCTAATGCGAGAAGCTGAAAGAAAGCTTGTTTGTTTGTTCACTAGCAGGTAGTATTCGGGAGAGTATGGTGCTTCAAAGGTTGATGGTAAATGTAGTATAAATGCAGTGTTGTTTCATGATGTGAAGAAGAATTGAAGTATTGTCTGGGTAGTTAAAAATGCAAGTATGAACATCAGTTCAGATGTAATTATATAAAAGTCATATCTGGTGTAATGAAGCACGTTAAAACAATACTGATGCAAAAGCAGGATTCAAGTTCTGTAGAAAGGTTTTTATTTGTATTCATTATATTTGTCTGATTCACTTTCATTCTCAGTTCATTTCTCTGACAAAATCTATTTATTTTTTGGTAAATTTGGGCTTTTAATGCAGCTTCAAGTATACTATTTTCACCAATACTGGAATGAGTTGGTCATGGTACATAACTCCACATGCTCAGATTGACTGCCCTGAGGCTCAATAGACTTTTGCTGCATCGCAAAGCCAATTGTTTTCATTTTCACTTTGATCAATTATTCGCTCAAGCTTAGCATGTTCTGAATCACAGGGCCTGCTGCTTTGATGAACTGGCAGGCAGAGAAAGAGACAGAGAGAGGAGGGAATGTGAGTACAGGAGACAGTTTGAAAAAGAAAGAAAGGTTCCTTACTGTGGTGGAGGACAATAGAAAGAACAGTGTGCTGTGGAGGCGATGCTTGAGTGTCTAACACAGCAAATCACTCTGCAATTTTCCTTGCACTTCTGTTATCCTCCTTCTCTCTCTCTCTCTCTCTCTCTCTCTCTCTCTTTCTCTCTCTCTCTCTTTCACTCCCACTACCCCTATTTTTTTCTCTGCCACCAATGATGGCTGTCTCAGCACTCTTTTTTGCCGCAACTTCACAATAGGTGCTTATTTGAGGAGGCACTCTGGCAGCAGAAGCTTTCGCCATGACAAGGTCTTATTATAGTGGAGGTTCAAAATGGAAGAACACGCCCACTCATACCTTCTGTGTCCTACAGTATTTTGAAAATTTGCTGCAGAAGCTGGGAAGCCTAAATAGTGCTGTGCTAAGGCAAAGAAAATCAACAGCTTTATCACAGCCTATGATGGAAAACTAAAGGCATCCTTTTTTTTTTTTTTGCCAGAGCACAGCATGAAGATGACCGATAATAAGAAGAGTCCAGATATTCAGTTCTTAGCGGACAGCTTTCTTTGTGAACACACATACAGATGATTTCATTCTGTACCCGGCGCCTCACTGACAAGCTGGGAAATGAGCATATGGATCAAATAATGAGGGCTGAACCTCAGATGAGTTTTAAATTATAGCTTTTATCCAGTGTGAGAAAGCCTTGTCAATATCTGTGCGAGAAAGCCACACTTTCAGGGCTGACTTTGTTTTGGCCTCATCTCTGATTGCCATTATAATCCAGCAGCCGCACCACTTATGAGTCCAAACACATACACGTAGCATTCAAGTCTAGGCAAGACGATTGCCTTATATTTAAAGCCCTTTTGTGTGGCTTTGGTATGACAAATGCTTTTCCAATACCAATCACAGCCGAGCGCACTTCTTTGGATCAGTGAAAGGCGCTTTGAGTCCATCAGGAGAAAGTTCCTTCACGCGAAGCGAATACCATTCAACAATCTAGTGCACAAGAAAGAGGGGAGAGGGATTTCACACTTTATTCAAGGCAGAAGAATGTAAATGTAAGATGAAACATTTTCAGGTCAAGCAGGTCATCTGTTAGCTTAGCATATACTGTTATTGCACAACATTTAGTTCATTTCAGGTTTATGTCATTTAAAAGCAGTATTGTGTTTGGCAGGTCCAAAATTTAAGAAAATAACTGCATCGATTTTTTTTCTATATTCAGTATGTGACTGTTTAATGTATCATTTATATTAACCCTGAATTATATATATATATATATATATATATATATATATATATATATATATATATATATATATATATATATATATATATATTTATTTATAATTCATTTTAGGCTTATCTGTATATATTTGTATATATATATATATATATATATATATATATATATATATATATATATATATATATATATATATATATATATAAGGCTTGTAATAATTGAACATTGAATGAATTTTTGGATGTACAGCTAACTAAAACAGTACAAAGTACAAAAAAGTCAAAAGGAAGAAAGTAAAAGGGAAAAATGGTGAGAAAGTTTCAAACAAAGTCAACAACTCACGACCTCAAACTAACGTGACTAGACTATAAAAGGCATGCTCAGATCATGCACAGCATGCCAAAGTGAAAGAATAACTTGCTGATGGATTGATTATCTGATTGTGTGCTCTGTGAATTGGCCTAAACAGGCCGCACTCCCAAGACAAAATAGGGATAAGGAATTATAAGGAATAATGGTGTACAGTTGTGTTCAAAATTATTCAACCCCCACTGAAATTGATTGTTTTGGTCAGTTTGACATTGATTATGATCATTCAGTCATCCTGCTTACAATTAAATCAAAGAGGCACGTGTAGGTCAGACAAATATAACATAACATTTATAATGAAATAACCACAAATGTCTTTTCTGAGCTCACATCATTATCAGTTTTATTCAACCCCCAAGTGACATTCAATCTTAGTACTTAGTACAACATCCTTTTACAGTTATAACAGCTTTTAAACGTGAAGCATAGCTTGACACAAGTGTCTTGCAGCGATCTACGGGTATCTTCGCCCATTCATCATGGGCAAAAGCCTCCAGTTCAGTCACATTCTTAGGCTTGCGCACTGCAACTGCTTTCTTTAAGTCCCACCAGAGGTTCTCAATCGGATTTAAGTCTGGTGACTGCGATGGCCACTTCAAAATGTTCCAGCCTTTAATCTGCAACCATGCTCTAGTGGACTTGGAGGTATGCTTGGGATCATTGTCCTGTTGAAAGGTCCAACGTCTTCCAAGCCTCAGGTTTGTGTATCACATTGTCATCCAATATCTCCTGGTACTGAAGAGAATTCATGGTACCTTGCACACGCTGAAGCTTCCCAGTACCTGCAGAAGCAAAACAGCCCCAAAGCATGATTGACCCCCCGCCATGCTTCACAGTAGGCAAGGTGTTCTTTTCTTCATAGGCCTTGTTCTTCCTCCTCCAAACATAGCGTTGATCCATGGGCCCAAACAGTTCTAATTTTGTTTCATCAGTCCACAGAACACTATCCCAAAACTTCTGTGGTTTGTCCACATGACTTTTGGCATACTGCAGTCGACTCTTCTTATTCTTTGGGGACAGCAAGGGGGTGCGCCTGGGAGTTCTGGCATGGAGGCCTTCATTACGCAGGGTGCGCCATATTGTCTGAGCAGAAACTTCAGTACCCACATCTGACAAATCTTTTCTCAGTTCCTCAGCAGTCACACGGGGACTTTTCTCCACTCTACGCTTCAGGTAGCGCACAGCAGTCGAAGTCAGCATCTTCTTTCTGCCACGACCAGGTAGCGTTTCAACAGTGCCCTTTGCCTTGAATTTGCGAATGATGCTTCCTATGGTGTCTCTTGGTATGTTTAACATCTTTGCAATCTTCTTATAACCATTGCCCTTCCTGTGAAGAGTAATCATCTGTTCTCTTGTCTTCCTGGACCATTCTCTTGACCTTACCATGTTTGTAACCACACCAGTAAATGTCTAGAAGGAGCTGAGTATCACAGTCATTTTAAAGCTGCCTAATTGGTGCTTATTAGGCTTTATTGCTGCTCCCTGATATCCACATGTGTTTTCAATACCTGATTGAAAACACTTCATTGAACCTCTGTTCTTCAGAGTGGTAGTCTTTAAGGGGTTGAATAATTATGTCAATGAAGAATTCACAAAAGAAACATTTACTACTGTATTACAAAACTAATTGATGTCATTTTAGTTGCATATGGTTCTTTAAGAAGTCCTTGTAGGATTTCATTCTGAATACAATTACAAATGTACACTAAATTCCCTAAAACCATTTACAGCATTGGGGGTTGAATAATTTTGAACACAACTGTAGGTAAAAAGTACTCTTTTCAATGAAATGGCATTTAATGCAGTTTATATATGTCTTAGCCGGAGAAACTGGTGTCCACCATCGAGCTTGATTAGATTCTACAGATTAAATCTTTAGTTTATTCTTGTTCTCAACTATGGTAAATATCAGCACTTAGGTCATTCTTATCTACAGTTATTTACAGTACTAATAAATAGGTAATATACTAAATAAGTCCCATCCAAAATAAAGTACCGGACTAAAAGAATCAGTGAACCACCTCTTCAATGAAATATTGTACCAATAAAATGAGTGATTCCCATCTTCACTAAAGTACCGTACTAATAGAATGAGTGATTCCCATCCTCAATAAAGTACTGTACTAATAGAACCAGTGATTCCCATATTCAATAAAGTACCATACCTAATTAAATGAGTGATTACTTTCCCTAATAAAGTACTGTACTAATAGAATGATTGATTTCCATTCTCAGTTAAGTACCAAACTCATAAAATGAGTGATTCCATCCGCAATAAAGTACAGTATTAATATAATGAATGATTCACATCTTCAATAAATTACAGAACTAAAGAAATGAGATTCCCATCTTCAATAAAGTACCGTACTAATAGAATAAGTGATTCACATCCACAATGAGGTACAGTACAGTTGAGTGATTCTCATGATCAGTACAGTACAGATATACAAATGATTAATTATTATCCTTAATTCTGAACAGTATTAATACATTACAGTGTTAATAGACGAAACAATTCTCATCATCAATATAAATATGTAATTAAAATGTAATAATATGTTATTAAAATAAATTTTTTAGCTAGCCTGATGCATTTCCTCACTCTACCTTCTATGATGCATTCCCACACACTCTCATCCCATTCATGTGTTCAATAATACTGAGAATATATAACAGCATGAGTCTTTATTCTTACGTTTTAACCATTTTATAAAAAAAAAACATGAAAGCTTTATTGTATTAATTAAGTCAGTTGTGTTTAACGTCTCTGAAAAAAGGTGCCATTTGAGGTGTTACTAAACAAGAATATATTAATAAATTAAAGCATTAATGTTATCCAATAGTGCATGAAGCTGATTGCGAATTGTAACCTTAGTTTTGATTAGTAGGGACCCAGAGATTTAAGAAAACACAACGTTGCAACCAGCAAAGGGTGTGATAAATGGAATATCAGTTGACCCTCTTTCTGCCCCATTTTTGTATTATGATAATTGCCACCTCATATTTTCTGTGGCTGTAATTAGTGAGGTCTTCACTCTAAGTAGACACAGCGAGCAGTGATGAACTTATACACACATGCTCACACACACACACACACACACACACACACACACACACACACACACACACAGAGTTGCAGAGCATTGGCATGCAATTACACTCCTGCAATTATAGTTCTATTGTAAAGCAGGGATTTAAGAGGGATTTATGCACGGTTGGCGCTCCAATGCAATTAAAAATGGGACAAATCTGGTTCAGTCCTGTAAAAATGTGTCATGTTTTTCACATATCTGTCCTGTACAAAAGCTTTTTGTGAACATAGTTGGTAAAAATACTTTTATCTTGCTGTGCATGTTCAAAAAGTGCACATCTTGAATTGTACCTATAAAACCACTTTTTGAACATCAGTGGTATCATTTAGTATGATTTATTCATAGAAGAATTACTGAAACACTATCTTATCCTTGAGGGGATATTTGGTCCAAATTCCACACACACATACACTTACACATACACATACATACACACACTTACACTTGACATTTCCTACGCTTCCGACCGAGTTAGATGACCCAGCTCCTCTATGCAGTATGACGAAGGAAGCAGTGACCCAGTAAGAACAGGCACTGCAGGAGAAAGCCACACACACACACACACACGCACAGTCTTTCTCCGGCTCTCTGAAGGTCCTTTATCCATCTGGTAACATGCTGAATAGAAAGTCTTTACATGGGGGTCTTGGGGCCGATAAACAATCACATTGAGAACCACTCTTGCATAATAACGTGTTCATTTCAAGTGAACAGATTGCTAAGTGGTCCAATGGCCTGCGCCTGTTCTCTGTAAACAACATCGTTCGGTTGTCTTAGTAACATCAGAGGAGAAATGAGTTGCCATTAGTATGTTTGGCTTCACTGAAATGACGACATTAATGTCTTGTGCACAGCTGGTGCAAAAGGGCATGGTAGGAGCTGGGAGAAAAACCTAACTCAGTCTAAAGCTAGAATCCCAAACAAACTACTCCAGCTAGTCAGCATGAAAGAAAGAAAGAAAGAAAGAAAGAAAGAAAGAAAGAAAGAAAGAAAGAAAGAAAGAAAGAAAGAAAGAAAGAAAGAAAGAAAGAAAGAAAGAAAGAAAGAAAGAAAGAAAGAAAGAAAGAAAGAAAGAAAGAAAGAAAGAAAGAAAGAGTTTCTTTTTTTTTATTAGAATTAGTATTTTAGCCATATTCAATCAATTTTACACAAATAAATAAATAAATAGAAAACACTGATTAGTCAGTCTACAGCCCCTCTTCACATCTGCATGTAAGCCTTTTTTGCCTTCTGTGTTAACAGTCTGGTTTTTATCAGAAATTATCAATAAACCCCATTACAGATAGCAGAGCTCATATGGAAGAGAGGCTCTCGGTGCAGCTGCCATTAACAGATAACGACAACAATTATAGAGAAGTGTTTAAGTGAATTTAGAGGTAACAACAGTGTGCAAACTCATTTAGAAAATGAGAATGCAAATCACGCTTTGTTTAAATGTATTCATTTGTTTACCAAGCCATGTTTTTTTAGAACGCTTTCGGTGCGGATGTTGCTAGAGATGACTCACTTTATCAAATTTGATCAAATTCATTCAGATTAAAGTCTGGGGTGCAAAAAAAATAAATAAATAATGACTGCAAAATATCATGAATTCCTAATATATTTTGGAATAATCTTTGCTGTCAGAGTCTTGTCAAATTTGGAGGTATCTGACAACATTACTGCATAATAAACATCTTTTTCTTGAGCCAGGGTACAATGCTCACATCTGCATTGCAGTGTTAAACTGGAGAAAATTGAAAAAAAAGAGAGTCACTGAGGGAAAGTTAATGAGACAGAGGTGTTTCTGGAGTTATGGCATGATAATTACACCCCTTCTGCTCCAGGCAAGCCCTTTTTCTTTTCCCATTTTCTGTTTTATCATTCCTCCACTCTTCTTACTGCCTCACTCCTTTCTTTACTTCAGTAGATGCATCAAAGTGGTTCATAAAGGGCTAAATGGTGACAGCACTAGATGGAAGAGGGATTATTGATATTTGCTGCCTGGTATGTTTTCTGAATTGAAGACAAAGCAACGGGTGACATTTGAACACACACACACACACACACACACACACACACACACACACAGTCTATGTTTTTGTTTTAGAGTTTGTGAAGCTGTCATGTGGATGATAAATGCACATTGTCTGGTTGTGGCTGAAGGTATTACTCGTCAGTGGAAAAACTTTTCATTAAATTTCCAGCAAAAAAAAAGACTCTGGCTGTGTTTCCTGAGTCCATGTTTCTGTCTGTGTGTGATAGAGTGATACTCTTTTACAAAAACCTTCTGGGAGTTTACTGAACTGGTTTAAAATAACGTTACTGAAGCACAGTTTTAACACGTAACTAGCTAATCCTAGTTGCTGCTAGCTAGCCAGTGGTAGCTCTCTAAACAATAAAGTAAATAAGCACATGTTGCATGTGGCTAATGTAATGTAGCTTTGTTTGTAACATGGACCAACAAAGATTGGTAACAAAACTATCAATATCAGAATATTCAGAAATGTATATCTTTCAATTTTTACCCTTAGTGACTAATTTTGGGTGCAACCCAATCAGTTCCCTATATAATACAACATTATATTATATACAGTAGTTGGGGCACTAGTAAGGACCCTGACTCACATATATTGGGTTCTCAATTTTCAGTACTTGTACATGTTTGCATTCCAGAGGTGCAAGTAGCGCAGTACAAATACTTAATTACTGTACTTAAGTAGATTTTTCTGGTATCAGTGCTTAACTTCACAACTTAACTTTTTACTTTTACTCATTAATTTTTTACTCAAATATGTGTACTTTCTACTTCTTACATTCTCAAACCAGGCTTGTTACTTTAGTTTGGTGACATGGTTAATATTTTTTCTTCTCAATGTGTGCCGTTTTCAGCCCATCAACTAATTTCTTGTCATTGCAAAGCTTTTTTTTTTTTTTTTCAGAAAATTTGCTGTCATTTCCAACAATGATTCCTGGTTTGGTGGTGAATTGTGCAAATTTTTAGGTCACTTCAAAGTTCAGTTGCAGTGAAAAGCCTTTGTGATTGAGACAGCACTTAAAATGGTTGATGCAATGATCAGAGCCCTGAATACTGAACTAAGGAACAGATTGAGGTGCATTTTTAGGTGCTTTTTCTTTGCAAACAAGCTTTTATAATTCAAACAACATTAATAAAACATCAACCTAAACATAGCACAGGCTTTCAACGTGTTTTTTCTTTTGCCTCACGTTTTCCCCATTGCTTTGTATAGGTATTATTTGTTAATTCTTTTGGATCACAGATGGTAGCAGTTGATGTGATTCACACATTTAAACCAGTCTTAGTGCATATGTACTGAACCCCCCCCCACACCACCACCACCACCACCACCACCACCACTCATCATTCTAATGCTTTTTTTTGTACAAATTAATTCTGTCATGGTGTAGGAACTTGCTGTAAAAGTTATGTGGCATTATCCATTTACTTGTCAAAAAGAAGAAAGCGAGAGAGCTGGTTCCCCTCAGGCAGCTGTGCATCTCTTTATGAATGATGAGGGTAATTTCTCCCAAACAGCCGAATGATCACTCTACTACACATCGCCCCCCCACCATCCTGCTCTGTTTGGGAATTAATGAGAAAGCTTGTTGACATGTATACCTCTCCAGACAAAGTGTGTGCAAGTAAAAAAGAATCAGATATAAAAATCTGATACTGCACACACACAAACACACACAATTGAAGCAACGGAAATAATTGAGGTGATTCAAGCTATTTAAATGCAGGCACAAGCAATATAAATGTTGGCACCCCACTAATTTAGTGGTGCCTCTAATACAAAAATAGCTAGCGCAACAGGGGGTCTGCCACTAGAAATCTGTTGGCGCAGTGGGATTTTCAAAATCATTTCATCCAAACTGATGTTAAAAGTACGTCTACTGGGACCTCATCTTAACTCAAAAGCAAGGGCAAATTTCTGACTTCAAGAAAAAAGGTTTAAAAAGTCACTGTGTATGAATAGTCACATAGAAAATCTGGTGGCTCTGTTATGGAATGTGTTTATTTTGCTAAAACAGTTTAGTTCTACTTGTTATTGCAAATCTAAAAAAATTCTGACTGATCACCTTTAACCTAAGGTGAAAGATTTCTTATATATTCAGATCAGATTAGTCTCTTCCAGGATGTCTGTGCCTCCATCCACAGTGTTCTGGGGTTCAGTTTGTTGGGGTTGACAGCGATGGCAATCAATTCCTCTAACCTTCACAATCAACAGATCTCAAACATATTGAGCACCTATGGGAGATTTTGGAGTGACAGATGAGACAGAGCTATCAAAATACCAACTCAGGAGAGATCTGTGGCAAGGTGTTATTTTTAGGTTGCTTTTTTATTAATATTTAGATTTATCACTCATCCATATAATCCCAGTTTAACCTATAAATACAACTATAAATTTAAACTAAATACAAAAATATACTTTATCTTTAACAAATAGTGAAATGTTTATGAGAGGCAATAAAATGAATTGAACTGTAAACCACTGTAAACCTACTGCCATTATAGAGACAAGCCTCCACACACACACACACACACACACACACACACACACACACACATACACACACACACACACACACACACACGCAAATATATATATATATATATATATATATATATATATATATATATATATATATATATATATATATATATATATACAGTACAGACCAAAAGTTTGGACACACCTTCTCATTCAAAGAGTTTTCTTTATTTTCATGACTATGAAAATTGTAGAGTCACACTGAAGGCATCAAGGGCTATTTGACCAAGAAGGAGAGTGATGGGGTGCTGCGCCAGATGACCTGGCCTCCACAGTCACCGGACCTGAACCCAATCGAGATGGTTTAGGGGTGAGCTGGACCGCAGAGTGAAGGCAAAAGGGCCAACAAGTGCCAAGCATCTCTTGGGGAACTCCTTCAAGACTGTTGGAAGACCATTTCAGGTGACTACCTCTTGAAGCTCATCAAGAGAATGCCAAGAGTGTGCAAAGCAGTAATCAAAGCAAAAGGTGGCTACTTTGAAGAACCTAGAATATGACATTTTTCAGTTGTTTCACACTTTTTTGTTATGTACATATTACAATTTATATTTCCACATGTGTTAATTCATAGTTTTGATGCCTTCAGCGTAAATCTACAATTTTCATAGTCATGAAAATAAAGAAAACTCTTTGAATGAGAAGGTGTGTCCAAACTTTTGGTCTGTACTGTATATCCTGTCCCTCAGCCCTTACAAAGCCTGCTCATGGGAATAAAAACGTGTTTTTTTTACACTCCACAGTTGTTTTACTCCTTTTTTTACATGTAGATTTTTCAAGAATGAGACATGTCATTCATTTATCTTTACATAGAGGGTCTACGGGGTTTTTTTTTTACGTACCTACTTACTCATGTATTTATTTTAAACACATATAAGCTATAATTCAACCCCATTTTAATTTCCCCAGTCTTCCTCCTATTACTGTGTAAATAACAAAAAGATATATATCATTTGCACAGATACTTTATTGTTAGGCCTTATCTTTTAATCCTTTATACATTATAACAATAAAAACTCATGAAAAACATGACTACAACACTGTAACTACAATAATAACACATAGACATTATTTAACTAGGAAAGTGAATTCCTACTTTCTGGCTGTGTATCTTCATTCAATTACCCAATGAACTATAAATAGAACATGCGAAAATAGCAAATGTAGTAAATACAAGTCTTTCTCTCTTCTCACTTTCTCCCTCTCTCTCTCTCACACACACACACACACACACACACACACACACACACACACACACACTATCTGAGACAGCTCATTGTTCCAGACTGATTGGCCTGCCTTTACCCATTTACCCACCTGTCCATCACCTGGGCTGACTAAGCCAGCTGTTCCCTGGAGAGTGGCCTGAGACTATATCCGCCTATGCAGGTACAGCCACTAAGTGACAGTACCAAAACAGAGAAAACAAATGTACATACTAAATATAGTGTTATCATGCATGACTGAATAATCAGTCTATTTAAACTGTAAAAAATGCCAATACAACCTGACAAAACTCAAGACAGAACTGTGGAATTGCACCAATCAGCTTTTGACAAGGTAACTAAACTAGACACCAAAGAGAGATAGGAAGAGAGTGATAAAGATAGTAAAACAGTGAGAGAGAAAAAGAGAGAGAGATGTAAATATCAGCTAATAAAAATATTTCAAACATATGAGATAAGCATTATGGCTTCACAGCACCACAGTCTGTATTTATGCCTGTTCTCTCTAGAGTGACATTCCATCCAGTGTGGAGACCTGCTTCGCTCCCATTCTTCCAATGATTGGTTTGGAATCCACCAAATCCCTGACCAAGATAAAGCAATTACTGATGACTAATGATCAAGTTAGTATTTTTGGAAGGTTTATAGGAACAAGTATTAAGTGCAGGAAAATCTTGTGGGGAAATCGGGTTGTATCCCATCCGTCCTTATGAGTGTGTGTTTTTATTTTTTTACATAAGAAGACTAATGTGAACCTACTTATTACTAGGAATTACTACTTATACTAATATACCACTATTACTAGCTATAATACGTTGCTAAGTTGTAGTTTTTGATTTTTATTGATGTTGCAGCATTTAGTCAGTGCCCTTATTCTGAATGGGGGCTGTCTCTAAATGCTGTAACTTTCATTAGAAATAGGATGTGATTGTGTGATTTAAAGCTTCTGTCAAAAACACGACCTCGTGCAAGTTTATTAGATCAGAGTGGAACCAAGAACATTTAGTGTAAACCAGACATTTTATATTATTGCTGTTAATGTAATACAGAAATAACAAAAGCAAGCCAACACATATAAATTAAGAAAAAATAAAACCAATCAGTCAATTATGAAAAAGAAATTGCATTTTATAAACAGACCTGTCTAAGCTGAAAACAGATGCCTAACAGAAGATTTAGCAAACATCTCATTTCTGAAGGAAAGACCAATATGATTTTATTTAAATGATAAAAGCTGTCTTAGAAATGGATTCCATTTGCCATGGCTTTTCTTCTTTCACGGCTTTTTAACGTTTTACAATTTTAAAATAGCAGTTTCCCTGTGTGATGTGTTTGTGTCAAGGATCCCCTGTGCATGGTGCAAATATTTCACTACATTCAGTTTCATGACATTATTTGGTGAAGTACAGTGTACGCCTTTTTCTTTTCTTTATTTTCCTGTCACGCCATTTTCTTTTCACCTCACTTAATTCTCATCTAATTCACCTTATCTGTAACTTATATTTAGATTTCGACCTTTTCAGCTGCTATTATATTGCTTTCTAACTTCTGATTCTTACTTTCTGCTTTTTTCTTTCACCGTAACAGTCCTTTGAGCACCATTTACAGCGAATTGTGGATTCATGCAAATGTGTTTTGTTCAGGAATGTGCCAGATTAAACCAGATTAAAACAACAAAATAAGAATAAAGTCAGAATAAAATTTGCAACAAAAAAAAAAGACAAAATAACATTTCACACAGCAGGATGGCATGCTGTTTGGCAATATCAGATTACCTGAGTAAAATAAAGAAGGATTGAGCATTAAGGACCATGCTCACATGGTTTTCTAGCAATGTAAATAAAATGCACATCAAAAGAGCTGCTTTTTCTTAGAAAATGTATAATATAATATAATATAATATAATATAATATAATATAATATAATATAATTTCTTATTATTATTATTATTACAGTACATGCTTAGTTATAGTCTTATTATATCCTCATGGTATATATTGTTATATACCAAGTATGAATACCCAAAAAATAATTGATAAGGCACATTGTTGCTTATCTCCGAATGCCTTCTTTATGTCAGTATCTGTGTTCTTCGATGGTAACGTTCTAATAAAGGTCGTCCCTTTGCAAAAAACATGAACTTTGCATTATGCAAATAGTTACAAGGAGGAGAAAAAAAGGGTGCAATGCAAAGTACAGTGCAATTTAATGCGCCTGACTTTCAGCAGGTCCGTGAAGGATGATTTCAATTAGAAGTGAGATAATTTCATTCATTGTTACACCCGCTGAAATTGCACTTTTACAAGCTTGACTAACTTCCTATTTCAGAGCTGCAGGTTAATGAGTCATGTACATTGAGCACATGCACTGGAACGTCCTCTAAACAGACTGACACAAGTTGCTTAAACCTGTGCCTTTGGTCTTAAAGAAAAAAGGCTCCTACTTTTCACCAATGTGAATTAGCTACTGAGGGGAGATATTTTGTCTTTCAAAGGAGGCTTCTGTACCTTTAAGAAGGATGAAATATCTCAGTCTTGAGCCACCCCCTGCCTATCCCCCACTAACTGGTACAGACTCTCCCCCTGGTTGCATTTATGAACCAGTGCTGCTTCTCTCTGCATCACTAAAAGGGATTGGAGTGCTGAATTTGTCACATGAAAAACCTTAAGAGAATGCAGTGCATGTCCCAACCAAGCCTGAACCTGCAAAAAAAGGAGGCAATTTTTCCATCAGAGATTCTGCCTCATGGTTTTGAGCAGAGAGACGACAGAAGAGCAAGCAAGGGGAGTTAAAGGCACTACAAAAGAGTAAAGTTGTGTCTTGACCAAAATTTTTGTAAGGATAAGATGAAAGTTATCTTCCTAAACAGTAGCTAATATTTCATAATCAGCCTTCAGTTTTGAAGAAAGAGGAGGAAGCATGCAAGAAGAATGGATCTGAAGTTCATCAGAAGACCACATAATGAGATTTGTTTTTTGAATAGCAAATCTTTGGGACTCTAAAGAAAAGGTAATGTCTTTCCTCCAATTTGCATAAATTGTTTTATTTGTCCATGTTTCTTATAACTGTTTGACGAGTAGTTTCCTTTTTTTGCAACTAACTCATTGGCAGTGTATACAGCCATTAGAATATTTCAATGTAAACACTACTGCTCGTGCTGAACTAAAGAATGGTAGTTATTTTTAGAGAGAAATTGTTTTACAAGTATTAATGAGGTAGTTAGATCTTGTGTGAATAAAATAAAAAGCACATGCTCCAAGCGTTTTTATGGCTGCAATTGTTTCAGAGACTCATCTTGACTAGTTAAAGCTGCCAAGGATACAGAAAAAAAGTGTGCTTATGGATCTAAGCATCGTGCATGATGAGCATCTGCCCTTCCTGGGAGAAACAGCCACTGCTCAACACACCTCAGCACCTCCTACCCTGCCCTCCCAAAGTCCACTCCTGAAGCAGGGTCTTGCAGCTGGCTTTAAAAGGGTTTGTCGGACAGAAGAGGAGAGCCCATGCCCTTTTCCAGGGCTTCTCCCAGGCGTCTTGGAGATGCGAGTGAAAGAAGGCAGCAAGATTCGCAACCTGATGGGTTTTGCAATGGCACGGATGCAGTGTGAAGAAATAAACAGCAAACAGGTCGGCCTGAGGCAGGTGGTGTTTACAGGTTCGGGCCGAGCAGTCACCAAAACCATTACCTGTGTCGAGATAATGAAGAGGAAAGTTGGTGGGCTCTACCAGCTGACTAAACTGCGCTATAAAGGTGTCCGGGAGGTATGGGAGAGTCAGGAAGAAGGCGGAGCCAAAATGACCGTTCACAGGACTGTGCCATCTATCAGTATCCTTCTCTCCAAGGACCCTTTGAATCCCCTTGAGCCAGGATATCAGCCTCCTGAGATGCAGAGCTCTCTCTGGGAGGAGAGACAAGATAGTAATGCAGTGTGTAGTGAAGCAGGAAAAAGGCAGTTTGACTACACTGTCATGCAGAGTGAAATACAGACAAAACGATTCTGTCCTCAAGGTGGAATCTCTGTAAATTAAGAATTTTTACTAAAGGGCAGAACTATTTACTGAAAAACTAATGCAGATTAAAACTTAAAAAAGGAATTTCAAAGGAATTTTTTTTTTTACATTTTATTATAAAAACACAGATTGTGCTTTTAGCTAATTGTAATTGTATCAAGCCTTGAGCTCGAGTTGAATAGTTCATCTGATCATTTCTAATACAGTGTATGTGCACTTGCAAATCACCTCATTGGTGCCGCTATTTCTTTCTACTCACTGCCCCGGGTATTTCCTTAATGTTTCTATGGATTTGATTAGTGTTAAGTAGTTAAGTAGTTTTTCCCATACTTAACATCTGTATACCCTTATTTTATTGATGCATACCCTTTTGCAAGAGTCAACACATTGTGAATGAGTTTTGTTATCAGGAAAATAAAAGAAACCAATATTGTAACACTGTAAATACAATGACATGTAAACAGAGAGAAAATGATATTATGTTATATGAATATACTGTATGATTACAATTTGTGGTTTGCATTAAAACAATACATTATGAACATATGCAAATAAATGATTTGCACAAGAACAAGTTTTATTATTCATAGTGTTTTTTTATGACCAACTGAATCACAAAATAATGTGATGTATATCCATGCTTGCATTTTAGTGTCAATCCTATCCTTCCAAACCTCAATGCCAAAATAAATACAATTATATTTCCTAATCAGTATTGAAGTCTTAAAGCCCATGTGATCTTAAAACCGACTTTGCTCCAGTGGTTATCGATACCGAGTGTTAAGGACATTCATCATTGTAGGACAAAGATGACAGCGTGTCTATGGAGCATCTCATTCGATTGAAGTTTTTGAACCATGAGTGACTTTATATTAAATGTTTTAAATGTAACCTGAGGATATTCCCTACGATCGTAATGAAAATCTCTGAGGCTTGACGATCACTTAATGCACTTAATTTATCGCTTTCCCCCATGTAATGGATTTGTACAATACATCGCAATGAGATCCAATTTTGCCAGTGTACTTGCGGGCTCATTATTGGCTTGCCTTGACCCCTGGATGAAATACAATAGGAATTCCTGGGAACATCGAGTGGTATTTGAGTGGTCTTTAATGGTTTCCTGAGATCTTATTGTCTTCAGTAGACACATAATTAACCTTTGTGTTCAGTCCGGGAAATGAAAGAAAGTGCTTTTTTGAATCAAGGGTCAGGAGTGTGAAGTGACTGAAGTTGCTTAAGAACTCAAATAGAACAAACTTTAGGGTACTGAGGACAGGCTAAAGGTTATCTGCGAGTGTTTATCGCTGACTTAACAGCTTTCACTCTGCGCACAGCGCCATCTATAAAGTCCTCAGTTTTTATCGGATGCATTCCTTACATCAGCTTTAAGATACAAATTGGACAGCAGCGTTGAACAGCTAAGGAAATGAGCTTGGGAGAAAAGTAATTAGAAATGACACATACTAGACTCTAGAATAATCCATTCGAATAAATCCAGAAGGATAATGCATGTAAGTGTGCTTAAATGTGCATAACCATTTTCAGTAATACTAGTTGTAATAAATTTGCACTAATCTTGCATGTGAGTACAAAAAAATCTTAAATGTGGGTGTCTTCAGCACACATTCAAAGTCAACAATCTAATCAATTACCCAAAATCCATTAAACAATCAGAACCTCCCAGAATGCTCTGGTAAATCCATTGTCCATTTGCAAAACCGAATACATTTAGAACATTTTTATAATCCTACCCTGACCATTTTTGATAAATATAATCAAAATGTTTTGTTGGTTAAAAGCAGTGTCTCTTCATTTTGTACTTTAAAAAATATTTTACTATACAACCATGACGCACTTTTGAGAGAGAGAGAGAGAGAGAGAGAGAGAGAGAGATAGAGAGAGGAAACATCATTAAATAGTTCATGTATTGACAGAGGTAGATAAAATACTGAATTAATTACTCATGTGATGCGATGGATATCTGTGAGCTGGCATTGAGGCTACTCTAAAAGGACTGAGAAATGATAAATCTTTCTAATGAAGCTTTGATGGAAGTGTGAACGATGAAGAAAAAGAAGGAGTCATACCTATAAACGACTTTTGTATTTAATGTTTGGAGGCACTCTTTCTATGGCCTTTCCATGCTTGAAAATAAATTCAGGTGACCCTCTGATAACAGTAAGCACACTTTTTTGTTCTCTCTCTCTCTGTGCTCTCCATCTCTCCCTCTCTTTCTTTAGAGGATAGCACTAAGGGCTCTGGGATGGTGTGGTAGTTTGCTATCTTCCTCCTTCCAGATGGTGCAGTCTTTTCTTATCTAGAAGAATGGCCACTGCCTCAATTTTTCAGACTGTCTTATCTGAAAATCCTTTAAATTGAATATTTACTGGGCTGATGTTTACAGCCAGTGTTTGACTGCTCAAGGCGCTGTTTTCTCACTCTCTCACTAGGACAGGCCAAGGGGGCCATTTTTCACTCTCATTTTCTCTCTCGCTTTTTTATTTTCCTATCCCCATTTCTTCCTTTCTCTCTCTATGAGAATAAGACTTTCTCCTTTTACAGAATAAGACTAATTGACTATTCACTACACTGGAGAAAACAAACATTCAGTATGAATAGTTGTAAATGAATGTTTAGATACGCCATACTACCAATTTGTTGACGCGTTCTGTGACATGCTCAGGCTAATGCATTTATAATGCAATCATACTTCATTATACACTTTGTTATAATTATTGATGAATACACACTACACTTTATAGCAATGTTTACTATAGATTTGAATATTATTCAGCGTCTGGTAGTGACTGTGTTATAGTCTGTAGATTATAGTTCATGTTGAGGTTGAGACAATTGTAAGACCTGTAATAATGTGTATTGCTTTATGTTTAATAATAATCTTTAAAAAATCTCTCTAATTTTACATGTAGCTTGTAAGATATTACAGAATGTTAGAATATGTAGGCTTGTTACAGACAGGCATATCAATTCGGATATTTTGGTTGCAAACAAATGGCTGCATTAAAACTAGTATTTTGCTCGTGAGCTGAAATCTAAACTTACTTCTAAAATGTATGTTTCTTTAACATGGATAAACATGGATGCACTACTTATAATGGATTATTTAAACAATTCATACATTTTTTATCATAAGGTAAAAAGTTACATTCCCAGCACCAATGCCAACACAATCTGCTCCAGGGAAGCTGAATCAAGACTGAAGCTGCACTCTGACCTCATCATTCTAACATGCAGGGATACATAACATATATTATTCTAATTACTGCATTAAAACATATGCAAAAGATAAAACATTTAAATATAACACTATACAGTACTGTTTGACATGTTATGAATGCATCCAGAGAATGCATCCACATCATTATAGACATGGTCTTTAGAGAAAGTGTTCAGATCAAATTTCTTAATTAAAGATGACACTGAATATATATATAAAAATATATATATAAATAAAATGTGATGGAGATTTTCTTGTGCTTGACTTTATTTCTGTCCACATCCAAGCTGAGAGCCTTACTGAAATTATTTGGAATTGCACTTTACAGTTATGGGAGTGATAATAATCATGAATAATGATAGACTAATAAACTAGCATGGAACATATTTAGGCATATTACAATAAATTACGGCCAGTGCCATTATTTTGAAAAGGCTGTATGAACAGTGGGGGAAAAAATGCATCGCTTTATAAAATGCCTTTTCACTGCCGCCATCTAGTGGTGAAGACGCTGAACTTCAGTGTGAAGATCATTGGTATGAGTATACATTTTACTTACTACCTATATAGAATACTAAATGTTGAAAAATAAATAAAACAACACACATTTGTTTCTTTTCTATTATTTATTTGAATATCATTTTTAACAATGGTAAGTGTCCCAAAGCAGTTTTTATAACATTTCTGAGATTTTCTTTAGCAAAGTAAATTTACAATAAGACAACAACAACAATAATAATAATAATAATAATAATAATAAAAATAATAATAATAATAAAAATAATAATAATAATAATTAATAAAAAAACTCATTCTAATATCTTAATATGTATTCACATAAAATAATATATATTAACAAAATTATACAAAAAAAAAAAGTAAATAAAACTATTTTTTTTTTTAATCTAAACGCTCTTATTTCTTATAAAAGATGACAAAGGCCCATCTGACCAATACAAAACCATTACACATGAGCATCATTAATGTTCATTGAATTTTAACTGTCTTTTTGGTGCATCCTGATGCTTACAATCTTCCTTCAATCAGACCCACTGTATTTTTGCCGCATTCATGTTGACTTAAGAGTTGTAATTTGCAAGTAATAGTAGTGCTGTTTCACACTTGGGGACAATTGAAAAAAAAACAAAACAACTTAAAAGCTTTAACTTTTCTGAGCCCAGGCAACGCTTTCCATTGATTACGAGCCAGTTTGTTTCTTGGGTGTGTTTATCGCCTAGTATTTGCCCGTTCCTAGGATTGCGGGCTCTTACCTACGCATGCTTTACATGACAATTATTACTCAGGTGAAGGTTTCTGTTGATTGTTTTGTGGCACAAATACACACCTGTTATAATGGTTGCAAATATGCACAAGTATAAATAGCTGATCCAAATGTCCCAAGGGATTGTTTGTTATTGTGCCCCAAAAATTGTATGAAAAAATAAATCTATTTGGTATATAAAAGATTTATCTAGGTTACTATACATTTTCATAAAGTTTTGCCTTTTACTGAGGTACATTACATATTGCATATACACATTTCTTAGACAAAATATACATATACTAATATTCTCTTACTTCCTAGTGGAAAAGTTCCTTAAATAAAACTTACTTTCGGCTTCTCCCATCAGGGGGTCTCCACAGGTGTTTGATTTGGCACGTTTTACGCTGGATGCCCTTCCTAACGCAACCCTCCCCATTTATCCGGGCTTGGGACGGGCACTAAGGTTTATGCAACCCTAATGGTTGGTTCCCTGACCGGGGATCGAACCCGGGCCGCAGCGGTGAGAGCGCCGCATCCTAACCACTAGACCACCAGGGAAAAGTTCCTTAAATCCTAGTAGAAATTCCTTACATCTTAGTGGAAAAGTTCGTTACATCTTAGTGGAAAGGTTTCACTAAAGAATGGACATGTTTCACGAAAACATGGACAAAAAAAACAAAATTTGCATTAGTCAGGCCACAATAAACAAGTCACAGACCTGTATGTAAAACCAAGGAAATCGCAATGTAAATTTTCTCTCAGAAGAAGAAAACAAAGTCGATTTCTTGCACTTACTCCAATACGTTTTTTCAAATAAAGAAGTGAGGCAAGAAGGATGTCTCGTTTTAAACATGTCTTTAATTAAATTAAAGTTCAGTATTATTGTATGGTGGTTTCCATATTCAGATGTAGACACCGAGATATACAGCTAATTACACTGTTGTAAGAGAGGGTCACTATGAAGATTTCAAAATGTGTTCAGTAAAGTATAGATGAACCAAAATGCAATTATTGTCAGAAAACTGGATAAGAAAAAACAAAAAAAACCAACAAAAAAAAGCTCCTCCCCATATGTGTTTCTTTATATAAACCTAACCTTCTAACCATTGAAATAGTTTAATCTTTTTTAAGTAACAAGGATATGTTTTTAAAGCTCTTTAATTTGTGAAAAACACAATTTCCCGTCCTGTCCAAAAGTTTTTCATATGACAGACTACTAATTCTTTACCAAAATCTAACAAAGCTAATATAAAACACCTTTTAATATTTTCTTTGCTATTCTTTTATGTTGAGTTATTTTTAATTCAGTATCTAAGTCTATCTAATGTTTATTTCTAGATCAATCTATTTAAATCAAGTGAGAACAAACATATAATTTTACCTCAATATGTGTTTATCTACAAAAAAATATAAATTCTTTATTATGTTGGATCACCTGCTTTTTAACTCGTGTGTGCTTCTATTTCAACCTTTAATATTAGCTGTGACTTTGGTCAATAAGTTTTAATTTATGCCCCTTTCTTCCACGTCACTGTATGCAAATAGCATGTAAATTAAATGTATGCAATGCATAAGTTATAGGATAAGATTTTGATGTGTAGGTTTTTTGACCTTACAAAGAAAGCACCAAAACTGAAATAGAAATGATCTCTGACTTTAACCATGGCATAGGTGTTTGTGCCAAATAGGTTTGTTTGAGTATTTCAGAAACTGCTGATCTGTTAAGATTTTCACAGACACAAAATTGTGTGAAAAACAAAAAAGTTAAGAGAGTATGGTTGATATTAAATGAACTTTTACATAGCAGATAGGAGACATGATTAATAATATATTGAACAATGAACCCATGTTGGCGAATGAGATCAAATCACCACAACCACACTCCAAAATCTAGTGGTTATAACAGCTAATGTATTAAGATGTGGATTGTTTCAGGTTGGACACAACTGAAAGCCTAAGTGTGAAAGCCTAAGAGTGAAATTATATATATATATATATATATATATATACTGTATATAGTGTTCTCATCCCATCATTTTGATTCCACGGTTTGAGAAACCACCAATACTAACACAGACAGGTAACAGGTATCTGATGCAGTGAGAATAAAAGCCATTACTAAAGCAAGGAACCCAATGCAACACAAGTCTTCTTTCAGCCACAGCTGCACCACCCGCATACATCATCTCTAGCAGAACATTCAATGTGTACCTAAGTGTGATTTTCCGTGCATTACACGTTTGTCTGGTGATTTAAAATGAAGGCAAATTGTGTGTCTCTGTGCAAATTCTACAGAAAACACAAGTATAAATGGTTCATGAAAAAGTACAACTGTTTTGAACTCTTTTGGCTTACCTTTCCACACAATGTCAAACTTTTTTGAAAAGTCGGTCGTGTAAATGTCCTTGTAAGTGTATCTGCTACCAAATCTATTTCTTTTGCTATTAAATGATTAAATTAAATCCACACAAATGCAGTATGTTTGAGCTTGTGCAGTTTGCAGCAGATGCAGGTTGCTCTGATTGGCGCGCTTTGACTATCCAATCAAAGGATGTGAAAATGCAGACGTGTTCGTATGTCTGTGAGGGGGCTTTAAAATGGTCAAATCGCAGTCTGATTGGTTAAAGCAACAGCTTCAAGCAACATGGAGTTTATAATTAAAAAAAGCCCACAATCCTCACACTGCTGCTCTTATGGCAATACTTGATGTGACGGCTAAGATCTGATTGAATAGAAACGTCAAAAAAAACCTTTCACTTTCACTCTTGGGAGCACCGCACTCAGGAGAAAAGCCTTGAAATGAAGAGAATGGACAGTTGGGATTCATTTATTATAAATGCAGATAGATAGATAGAGAGATAGAGATAGATAGATAGATAGATAGATAGATAGATAGATAGATAGATAGATAGATAGATAGATAGACAGACAGACAGACAGACAGACAGACAGACAGACAGACAGACAGACAGACAGACAGACAGATAGATAGATAGATAGATAGATTTACAAAATGCAAAGTAAGCAAACAACAAAAATGTGAAATGCAATGCTCAAAAAGCAGTATACTATACTTACTTATACACTATTCTATACTTATGACCAGGTGTCTGCAATCCTTTGGCAATATAATGTGGCTATACTGACTGTGTGTGTGTGTGTGTGTGCGTGTGTGTGTGTGTATAAAGTACAAGTGATTGAACTAAATTATTTCTATTAAAAGTACCTAGTCAACACCTTTATACATGTTTGGCAATATGTCGTCAAACATCACAGTCTGAACCACAGGATTTATGCAAATAATTCAACTTCAGTTCAAGAACATAGTCAAACATATTTAAAGAAGCTCTAAGACAAAGCTTTGCATTATTTCTTGTGATTCTTTTTTGGCCTATTTGTCTGATATTAACCTCCAATCTTTTCTGGGCCAGATCAATAGTTGGAGAAAAGCTACTGGAGAAAAGGATATGTAGTTACCATATTGTACTATTTAATGATCATTCTTAAAACGGGAAATACTACTGTACATGTTAAAAAAATGATAATACTGCATCCATGCACATTCTACCAACACGTGATATGATTGATGGCCATAAACATGCCATTTTTTATAATTAGTACAGCGTCTAACTAGTACAATTATCTTGTCTGTTAATAAGGTTGCAGAGAATCCTTTTTTTTCTGAAGGACGTGAATGTAAATGCAATGCAAATGTGAAAAATCTGAGCTATATAAATAGGACACCTGAAAAAATTTACATTTCTTAGAATCCTCACTGCTGAAATGAACGTTTCTGTATTTCTTTTGCTGTTCCTTGGTGGGATAGCTGAAACTCTGAGGAGAGATTATGTTTATGTTCCTAAAAGAGTGACTTGGACTGAAGCTCAAAGGTACTGCACACAAAATTATGGAGGCCTGGCTACCATCACTGCTGATGAGCAAAACTGGATTCCTCTGGGTATTGAAAACTTCACTGATGCCTGGATTGGGCTAATTAGAAGCCCAGTTAATACAAACATTTGGCTCTGGTATAATAGACAACCAAGTGTTTATTTTAAGTGGTGTCCTAATCAGCCAAATAATTACAACAATGCCCAGAACTGTGTGGTTTTGACCCCATGTGGCTGGAATGATTTAGAGTGTCGGAACCCTCAATCTTTTTTTTGTAATAATGTCTCTGCTATATTGGTTAAAGAAGAAAAGACATGGGAGGAGGCACGTGAGTTTTGTAGGACACATTACACTGGCTTAGCCTCTATGTCAAAATTACACCTGCCGGGCAATGATCCCAAACAGATCCCAGATGACAGCGTTTGGACGGGTCTGCGTTTCCTTAATGGAAATTGGACCTGGATGAGTGGGGAGCTGCTGGGGATACCAGAATCACTGACATGTACACCTCAACTCTACAGCTGTGGAGCTTACAATGTCAGTAATAATGTCTGGGAGAGCAGAAATTGCTATGAGAAGCTTAATTTCTATTGCTACTGAGGTAAAGTAGTATATAGATCTCTAAATAGATGTCAAAATATGAATGAGACAATTTGTTGGTGTAACATGTATTTTATTTAATCATATCTGTCATCTTTCTGAACAGATCTCTTTTCATGAGTGAGAACAGGTTCCTTAAAGAAGAATATGTACATATGTCTCATTGCTGGATTTGCTTTATAACATATATATTAATAATCAAACAACAAATATGTTAGAACTTTTTTGCTGAAGGACAGTATAGTGAAGAATGATAAAAAATTATTAAATTAGTCAGTCAGTCAGTCAACTGTATAAGAAAGCAGTTTGTATAGAGGAATATTACTGTGCAAAAGTCTTAGGCCATCATTAGATTTGTTGTTTCAGCATTGATCTTCTGACCATAAATAATTTTTTAGTTTCCCATTTATTTATTTAGTAAAATGCAACCAGACAATATAGAAAAATTGTACTGACAATTGAAACAAAAAGAAAAATATCTGAAAAAAATGCCTATTTAGTGTGACCTCCCCTTATACTTGAGCAATAGCAGGAACCTGGCTCTTGTAAACCTAAATAAAAAAGAGGCCTAATTAATGTCATTGCTAACACCTGTATTTGTCCATGTAAAAATGGCTGCTGTGAAAAAGTCTATTACACCAGACTTGTGCAAGACACGCTTGTGCATTACATTACATGCATATATTGTATGAGTTAAATTCATTAATAGCTTGCTAATAATACCAACATTACATCACATTATTCAATTCAAAATGCCGAAGATCACAGAATTTGACAGACATAAAATTATACTTTTGCATCAGCAAAGCCACTTAACAATAAATCTAGAGGAGGCCTGAGACTTTCCACAGTATTGTGCACACAATTTGTTGAACTGCTTTGTGAAGGGAATATACATGATGAACTACAGTATACAAACGTATAACAATTTAATAGATTCATATAATTAAACACGTTGTAATAATTATTTATGAATATGCATTTTAAATTATAAAAATATTTATTATGCATTTAAATATTGCTCATTGTCTAGTAATGACTATGGTATAGCCAATAGTTTTATGTTAATGTCTATAGTGTAATTTTTGGCTTAAGACAATGTAATTTTATATTGCTGTATGTTTAATTATCATTGTTTCTTCCAAAATGTCTCTTATTTTGCTTCTTCTATGCCAGTATATTATTATGCATGTTAGAATATGTATAATAATCATGTATGCATGCTCAATCATGGTTGGAAACAATAGACGATGCATTATAAAGGTAATAAGCTGGTGAGCTGAAATGTACACAATAAAAAAGTCTAATCTGCTTTTAAGTAAACATAATTCTGAACTTGTGTGTCTTTAACAGTGACAAAGTGCTATGTCAAATACTTATGACACATTGTATTTACAATCTATACACTGCTCATCAAACGTTACATTTCTAGCAGGGCGCAGAATTAAAATTGCACTTTCACCACATCTACATCTACAAGCTGGGATACACCTTATTATTGTTATTATTATTATTATTATTATTTATAACACACACACACACACACACATATTTAATATGTACAATGCTTTCTCCTTTTAATGATCTAATAGTGGCAGAACACTTTCATCTTTTTTTTTTTTTTTATAATCAGGCATGTACTGGCCTGAACCAAAACTCACTATGCAGGAAATGGAACTCTCTATGAGGTTGGCAACAAAACTACTGATCATAAATGAAACTCATGCTTTCACCCACTCGCACACATTAGGGCTTACTGTGGATATACTGAGTACTGAGTACCTTGGTTATTCTGAGTGGTCTACAAACATCTTAAAAAGTAGTTAATAAACAAAAAGTGATTAACAAACAGAACGAAATAACACTGTGAATGTGAGATGTGATACAATAACTAATAATATGATATGTGCTACAAAAACACCATATATTCCCTACTCTGAGGTTTGAAAAGTTTAACACTCAAACCTAAAAATGTATCAACAGAGAAGAACAATGAAGAGGTCCAGTTCTCTCAAACCAGAGGTCCAGTTCTTTACACAAACCTACGTGACCTCCCCAATCTTTACTCACAATAACCAGTCCTCTACTCTGTTCTCTTCCATGACTCAGGTCCAAACATCTCCCCTCACACTTGACTAGGAAGGAGTAAAAGATCCCTCATCCAGCCAATTAGTGCATATGTCATGTGAACAAATTCTTGCTATTGTATACACTTACATTATTATCCAGCAGTTTTTCAGTACAGTAGACAAATAACTATAAACTTATATAATATACTTTAGGCAAAATAGTTAATACCTGTGTCATTAATCCAGCATAAAATCATCCAGTGTATCTTGAGTAAACCTATCATAAAGTCATATTAATGGAGTAAATAAGTAAATAAGTGCATATAAATTATCAGTAAAGTGAGTACAATCAAACTTCATAAAATAATAATACATACAAACAATACTTGTGTATGTTGCAGGATATAAGTGTAGATGTGTGAGAACATGTATAGCATATATGTGTATGTGAGTATGTGTGAGTAATTTATGAATGTATATGTGTCAGCGTTTGGACATTTTGGGTTGTTTGGTTTTGCTTTGGCCACTAGATGCCGCCACTGGGCCCTTATCCCCTACTCCCTATCTCCTACTCCCTAACCCCTAACTGTTTCATGTCTCCCACCTGCTCCTTTTTTGTTTTGTGTATTCATTATATTTGTCTTGGTATTTGTCTATCTTTATATTTGTATTTGAATCTAGATCTGTGTGGGTTTGTTTGTTGTCTCTTTGGTGAGTGTCTTATTTATGGTTGTTTGATTTCTTGAGTCTTTTCGAGGCCTCTGTGTTTTCTGAATCCAATGTATCCCAGTCCATGTTCTTATCTTGCAATATAATACCTAAGGAAAAATCAGTGAAGTCCTCTCTCAACAAAAGTATAACCTCTAGAGGCTCTGTAAATCTTACACTTCCTGTGACAATATTTTGTCCTTCTTGACTGACACTCAATGTGCTCTGCTGTAATTTATTTAGCAGAGGTGCCGTGGCTGCTACGCCTTCTAGCTCATCTTCAACTAGAGTTGCTGGCTGTTTATGGATTCCATTCCTGTCCAGAAACTCATCACTCACTCCAGACCTCTGGGAGCCATTTGAAAGCATCTTTTACATTTCCAGCTGACTCTGGAGAGTCCACAAGCTGCTCATCTGTGCCTGGAGGTCCCCACATCACTGCCATCTGTTTCATGGTTGCCTTTATAAAAAGAGATCTGATAACAGGAATAATGCAATAATACAGCAAACCCAGAACAAATAATATTATACCTACAACTGTTCAGTTCCAACATCTCCTTGCCAGCTTTAGCAACTAGCAATATTGGTGTATTACAGAAGCTGGGCATCTCAATAAAAACTCCGGCCTTTAGGAAACCTTCTATAGTCTTATGAATACCCTGTTCTGCTTCAGGGTGTAATGGATGCTGTTGCCTTTGAGGCAAAAAAGTACCTGGCCCAACTTCAGCTGACCGGCACAACTGGCTGACTGTACTAACCCTTCATCTGTGTCATGCTGAGACCATAGTTCAGCTGGCACTTTATTCTCCATTTCAGAGAATAACTCATCATATCTGGATACACTTGTTGTTTGCATCTGCTTACCATCTACAAGCATTACTTCACTAGGAGTACCCATCATTGGAGTAAAATTTTAATATACATCTTATCTCTTGATTGAGAAATTAAAGAATGTTGTGTAGACTTCCCATGAAATATTATGTACAGATTTCATCATGGACCAGGATCTTTTGCATACCATCCTTTACCTATATACAAAGAGACATGCAGAACTGAATAAGGCATTTAAAACAATTTCTCAAAAAATTTACAATTGCATACTTGCATGGCTGCCACTTGTTTCCCAATGATTAAATACTGACATGGTACCTTTATTTACTCCATTTGTTATTGCTATGCCTCTTCTAATTCTGGATCGCAAGTAAAATCATCGATCATAGTACAATAATATTCAGATATTCAGGTAGTCTAGCTTCAGGTAGTTGTGCTTCAATATATTAAGCCCATTTATTCACATTCTTCTGTACATCAACCCCTCACTGTACCAACCGAAGTCATCACCATCTGTGTCTTTACCCGTTTATTATGTAACCCATCAGGAGAAAACACCATATCTGTAACTGTAATTTACAAAGAGCATCTCTCCCTATTAAATCAACAGGAGTTTGTTAATATACCAGAATGGGCAGTACAGCTGTTCTATTTTTAGTTTTGAGACACACTCGAGCTGTGGATGGGGAGGTGTTTTGCATAATTTGGCCTAGTTGTTAAAAGTGGCAGTTGAGCCTCTCCTTTAGGATTCTCTGGGCACCCTTAATAACCTTGATTGGGTGCACCACAATCACTAACTTGTCCCTGAGGTTGAACAGGGACCTGAGACTGATCTATATAGGATGGTTGCCAACTCCTTCCACCCCCAAGAGGTTGTTGCCATGGATTAGTGGGGCAATTGCGTTGGGGACTAACTATAGCTTTGAGATCAAAAGTCTGTTAACTAGTTATGTTCTTAATAATTAATTGTGTTCTTTGGTTAAAAAAAGCATTACAGGTGTTTAGACTACCACAGACAAACCCCAAGTCATTCCCACAAGCACTAATTATACTAAAGCAAATATGCTTACCTTTCAGTGGCCGCTGCTTAAGAGAATCCAAGATGTCCATCTGTGACAGTGAATCCACCGGGGCCCATGGCATGCCCTGGCTCCTTGCCTATCCTGCAGACAACGCTATTTGCGTATGTCGCGGCTAATTGAGACAAGAACAAACTAATTCAGTAACAAGACAATGACTCCAATTAGAAACAAAAGACTAAGTATTGAATCTGAAATTTTGGTAAAAAATACGTGTATTGTAAGACCCCTAATATATATATTATAGCAGGGATTACACAAAATCTCACATGTTAAAAGTACCTAGTCAAACTTCAGTAATATGTCAATATGCCTTCAGTAAAATTTCAGCAATGTGCCTTTAAACATCACATTCTAAACTACAGGGTTTATGTAAATAATTAAACTTTAAGAGTTCAAGTACATAGTCAAACATATTTAAATAAGTTCTGAGACAAAGCTTTGCATTATGTGTCTGGCTTTTTTGGTAAGGCCACAATAAATGTACTTACCATATTGTAGTATTTAATGATCATTTTTAAAACTGGGAAAACTGTTCTAAAAATGTTTTCTAAAAATGCTAATTATGAATTGATGCACATATTGCCCCCTGTGAACTAATTGATGCCCTTAAGCATGTTGTTTTCATTAATCAACTCAAGGGAATTAAAATGAAGCACGGAAAAAAAAGAAATGAAAAAGCTATAATTTATCCAATTATAAATTCTACACTGGTATTAACATATATCCAATTATCAGGCGAAAAGAACGTGCCGGAAACCGAAGTGAAATCCACAAAGGTTTTTTTAATGAAAAAACACAACAGGGCAGAGCAGAAAACAGCGAACAGCCCAGAAACGCCAGGTAAACTAATCCTGGTGAAAGCTGTGACTAGACTGTAGTAACCAAACACACAGAGTCTCGTAAGCAACGATAAACCAAACAAAGATGCTTGGGTAGTCCGACCGTGTTCTTTAGCCTAAGCTGTGAAACGGACAATAAGCTGGTGGAGGAACGGGGTTTATGTAGTGTGAGAACTGATGAGGGCCAGGTGTAGCTGATTAGTAAGTGGGAGAGCTGCTTGGAGTGATAGGTGGAGGTGTGGCTGGTGGATCCCTAACACCAATACAGGTGAGACAAGATTTCTAGATTATTCTAGAAAATTATGGAGGCTTGGCTACCATCAATACAGATAAGCAAAACCAGAATTTTACTGGGTATAGAAAACCTAACTAATGCCTGGATTGGGCTAATTAGAAGACTTGGGATAATTGACAACTAAGTATTTATTTTAAGTGGTGTGTCAATCAGCCAAATAAATACAACTGTGTGGCTATGACCAAATGTGCCTGGAATGATTTAGAGTGTGTTATCTCTTGAGCTTTTATTTGTAATAATGTCTCTGCTATATTGGATCAGGAGAAAAAGACATGGGAGGAGGCACGTTTTATAGGACACATTACATCGGTTTGGCCTCTATGTCAAAATTACATGTCTGCTTGTTAAAGATGTATAAAAATGTTGATAAATCATGGTTAAAACTAATGCTGGTGAGCTTAAATGTACACAATAAGAAATAGGTGAGTCTGCTTTTAAGTAAACATAATTCTAAAATTGTTTCCTTTGCGATGACAAAGTGCTATGTACACTATTTATAATGCATTATAGTAACAACCCATACATTGCTGATCAGAAGGTTATCTTCTTCAGGGAAGCTGAATCAAGTAGATAAATCCAATATAAAACTATACATAGTGACAGTTATAACATATTATAAATGCAGACTCATATCATTAGATTATAATAGACATGGCCTTGATAGAAAATGTTCAGATGAAATCCCTTATTTAATGATCCTACTATGGTCCCACTGTGCTTGACTTTATGTCTGGCGATTTTTTGGCCACTTTCTAGCCGAAAGCCTTACAGACATTCTGGCATGTAGAATTAAACTTTAAAATTAAGAGAGTAATTTGAAAAATAGCAGTGCAATCTCTACATAATGAACTAATAAGCTAGTATGGACCATATTTAGGCATATTGTAATAAATTAGGGTCAGTGTAACTACATCATAGAATGCCTTTCACTGCTGCCATCTAGTGGTAAAAACAATAAACTTGAGTATTCATAGGTATGAGTATACGTTTCACTTACTACTATTTAGAACACTCAATGTAGGAATAATGAATAAATAAATGAGAAAGCACACATCTGTTCTTTTTCATATGTCCCAAAGCAGTTTCAGAGATTTTATTCAGCAAAGTGTATCTACAATGAAAAAAAGGGTTTTACTGAAGCAATCAAATATCTAAATATGTATGGTTTGAAATTATATACATTACAGTAAAACAAATTTAAAACCCCTCCTTTTTTCAGTTTTTATTGAAATGTATGCAGTGTACTCAATGTAATCTGAAATGAATTGGAATAATTGGACAAAAATAATAAGTAATTAAATTATTTTATTTAGCAAAATCGTATTTTTGATACGTACTTTTGACTCAAAGCTGCCTATTTGTAGATCTAAAACTTGTAGCATTCTTTTAACAAAAGAAATCAAATATTGTTTAAAAAGTTTTTCCGGAACTTGCAGAAGTTCTTATAAATGTGTCTTCTGTCCAGTTGAACCTATCTCTTCCTGAACCATTAAATTAGCACTTTCGTAAAAACAAGGGCTCTGAACAAGGGCATCTGCTAAATACCACAAATGTAAATGTAAAATTATAGTGTCACAATCCCCTATTAACTCCTAGGGGTGTGCTGTATTTGTGATGGTATTTAGAAGACAAGGACATAAATAAGAAAATAAGCTTTGTTTATGAGTTCTTTCACCTGTTTATAATGCAAATTACAATAATTATAAACAGGACTATATACACAACGAGATAAGAAATGTAAGAACAAACAGCAAGGATTAATGGAATGCAAACAGAACAGTGGGTAATAGCGGAGGTCGGTGGACTCTGAAACAAACAGCATTTATAATCATCAACCACTTTACCACTTTGTCTTAATGCCTCCACCCCTTTATGGGAGGTGCTTTAATCCTAAAATCCTCCCTTGAGATGTCGGCATCCCTGATTGTTGCAGCAATCCTCTGCAACCCACCAATGAATGGTAGCAGCACCTAAACTTGGAGAAAGCCAAGACAGAAGGGGAGAAAAAGGCAAAAGAGAAGCCAGTATGGAATGTGACAAAGATCTACACTTTTAAGGTTTATAATATTATGTCTTGTAATTGCCTTTTTCAACTTTTTCAAGCAATATACTACTTTCTGGAGTACAATACTGTCAAAATGTTGTATAAGAGAGTGTAGTAACACAATCTGTTCCAACCTAACCACTAGACCACCAGGGACCTCCAACACAGCTTTTATAGGGTTTGTAATTTTGGGTAAGCAATCAGCAACATTTGAGACACCTGTAGCAATTTTTAGAATCAACTTTTACTGCTTGATTTACTCCCATTACTACAGAACAGGCAAAAAAAAAATTGTATAACTCTGAAATGTACTTTATTTTTCACTTTTTGGTAACCTAAAATATTTGACCTCTGACAGTTTATCGCTAACTTTTGTTTTATTTAAAGCTATTCACTTGACTTGAACTGCTTAAATTTCAATGAAAAACTGGAAAATGGGGATGTTCTAAAAATATCTAAACAGTCTTTTTTTAATGGAACTAGACAAAGGCCATAAAAGGTCATCAGGTTATTGTAAACTTTACACATCATAAATGCATCATCATTGTTCATGGAATTTTAACTTTTTGATCATTTCAAATGGTTTAAACCTTCTTTCAGTCAAACCCACTGCATTTGTGTGCCAAAATCATTGTAAGTGGTAATTTGCAAGTCATAGTAGTGCCATTTCACAGTTGGGACATTTGAAGGGTGAAGTGCAAGAAAAATCCATGAAAGTTTGCCCTATGAGCATATTCAACTCATGAAATGCTACAAAGTAGTCCGATTTACAGTCACAGCCCTGACTGACATAAATATTTATGTAAAAAGCTGATTTTCTTCTTAGTGAAATTGATTTTTAACAATAACTGAACCTTTGAAGACAGGCCTGTTGTGAGCCCAGTTTGAGTCACTTGCACATTACCAATGATGCTGTGCAGAAAATTCCAACAATCAGCGAGTAATATTGGACAACCAAAAGAAATCTTCAGCTCCGCCACTGCTGTAAAACATCGCAATGACGTAATCAAGGCGACTGTATTAGTGATTCATTCGTATTCATATGCATAATCATTTTTAATTCAATTGTGTCAATCTCAATGGTGCGGGATTTACATTTCTTTCCCTCGGCAAGCTTGTTAACTACAAAAAGACCTTTGTCTTTTTGTTTAATTTTGATATACTTATTTGCTTTAAGTCAAAAATTGTAATGTGATTCACCTCGTAAATTGGTTTTGACTAGAAACCTTTATGGGAAAATGAATGGTGAACATACTTAATAATTATTAACACAATTATTAAAATTTAGTCTAATCATTTTTGGAAGGGTCTAATTTTCGATATGTGACTGTTTCACCAAATATTACAAAACATTTCTGACCAGTTGGGTGTCCTGTACGAAAATGTATTTTTAATATTAACAAAAATAAATTAAATAAATGTTGGAATTTTTTGTTTGTTTCAAGGAGAGTGTCAACCCCTAGTTAACCTGATGGAAAAAAATTAAGAATGGTTGTGCCTTTGACAGTATACTACTTTTTGCACCAGAGGGAGCATTAGGAAAAGAACCAACTATATAAGTAAAAGTGAGTAAACCCTAAGTTAACATGTCAAAACTGTGTCCAAAGTGTTAAGATTTTGTGTGGGCATCATTGTTATGTACCACTGCTGTAATCCTCCTGGGCATGGAATTCACCAGAGCTGCACAGGTTGTTGCTGGGATTGTCTTCTGTTATGACATCAAGTAGCTGCTGGATGTTAAACACATGGTGCTTCTCCACCTTTTGATTGAGGATCCCCAATGAGGTGCTAAACAGGATTCAGGTCTGAAAACATACTTGGCTACTACCTTAAGCAAGCCAGATGTCATCTTGGGGGTGTGTTTGGGATTGTTATTATGTTGAAACCTGACTTTTGTCCCAGTTTCTGAAGGGCGGGCATCATGTTCTGAACATGTCACAGAATCAATGTTTCCCTCATTGAACCTCAGCTCCCCAGTACCAGCAGCACTCATGCTGCCCCAGACCATGATGTTACCACCACCACGCTTGACTACAGGCAAGACAAAATTTTCTTTGTTCTCCTCATCAGGGCGTCACCACACATGCTGGACAACAACTAAGCCAAACAAGTTTATTTTAGTCTCATTAAACCACAGGACATGGCTCCAGTAATTCATACTCTTTGACAGATTATCCTTCAGCAAACTGTTTGCAGGCATTTTTGTGAGCCAGCTTCAGGGGAGGCTTCTTTCTGGGATGACAGCCATGCAGACTGACTTGTTGCAGTGGTGGCGTATGTTGCGGACCTTTTGCTTCTGCAGGAACTCATTCATCTGTTTTTTGAAGCAGCTTCTGCACCTGATGCACAGCAAGAGGACTCAACTTCTGTAATCGATCCTTTACGAGGCCTGTTCTGAGTGGAACCCGTCTTGGAAAACCACTGTATGACCCTGGCCACTGTATTGTAACTCAGTTTTAGGGTGTTACTGATCTTATACAGTGAGGAAAATAAGTATTTGAACAAACTGCTATTTTGGAAGTTCTCCCACTTAGAAATCATGGAGGGGTCTGAAATTGTCGTCGTAGGTGCATGTCCACTGTGAGAGACATAATCTAAAAAAAAAATCCAGAAATCACAATATATGATTTTTAAACTATTTATTTTGTATGATACAGCTGCAAATAAGTATTTGAACTCCTGTCTATCAGCTAGAATTCTGACCCTCAAAGACCTGTTAGTCTGCCTTTAAAATGTCCACCTACACTACCTTTATTATCCTAAATTAGATGCACCTGTTTGAGGTCGTTAGCTGCATAAAGACACCTGTCCATGCCATACAATCAGTAAGAATCCAACTACTAACATGGCCAAGACCAAAGAGCTGTCCAAAGACACTAGAGACAAAATTGTACACCTCCACAAGGCTGGAAAGGGCTACGGGGAAATTGCCAAGCAGCTTGGTGAAAAAGGGTCCATTGTTGGAGCAATCATTAGAAAATGGAAGAAGCTAAACATGACTGTCAATCTCACTCGGACTGGGGCTCCATGCAAGATCTCACCTCGTGGGGTCTCAATGATCCTAAGGAAGGTGAGAAATCAGCCCAGAACTACACGGGAGGAGCTGGTCAATGACCTGAAAAGAGCTAGGACCACCGTTTGCAAGGTTACTGTTGGTAATACACTAAGACGTCATGGTTTGAAATCATGCATGGCACGGAAGGTTCCCCTGCTTAAACCAGCAAATGTCCAGGCACATCTTAAGTTTGTCAATGACCATTTGGATGATCCAGAGGAGTCATGGGAGAAAGTCATGTGGTCAGATGAGACCAAAATAGAACTTTTGGTTCATAATTCTACTAAACGTGTTTGGAGGAAAAAGAATGATGAGTACCATCCCAAGAACACCATCCCTACTGTGAAGCATGGGGGTGGTAGCATCATGCTTTGGGGGTGTTTTTCTGCACATGGGACAGGGCGACTGCACTGTATTAAGGAGAGGATGACCGGGGCCATGTATTGCGAGATTTTGGGGAACAAGCTCCTTCCCTCAGTTAGAGAATTGAAGATGGGTGGAGGCTGGGTCTTCCAACATGACAATGAACCGAAGCACACAGCCAGGATAACCAAGGAGTGGGTCTGTAAGAAGCATATCAAGGTTCTGGCGTGGCCTAGCCAGTCTCCAGACCTAAACCCAATAGAGAATCTTTGGAGGGAGCTCAAACTCCGTGTTTCTCAGCAACAGGCCAGAAACCTGACTGATCTAGAGAAGATCTGTGTGGAGGAGTGGGCCAAAATCCCTCCTGCAGTGTGTGCAAACCAAATAGCAGGGTGTTCAAATACTTATTTTCCTCACTGTAGCCTCGGCCATCTTTGTGGAGAGCAACAATTCTAATTCTCAAATCCTCAGAGAGTTCTTTGACATGAACATCCAGTGGTCCAGTTGAACATCCTTGGTCTGTATGAGAAAATCAACTTAAAGCACCAAATTATCACTGCTCTAATACAAGATACACAAATTTGATGAATAGGATATGTGGATTTTGCAGGATTACACGATGTACAGCTGTTATTACTTTAACGGGTGTACTCATTTTTTTGGCAGTTATTTTTAAAAGACAGTAAATCTGTACTGCTATACAAGCTGCACATTGACTCCTCTAAAATATATCCAAGTTTCATTTCTATAGTATTGTCCATTGCAGGGGTCACCAACCTTTTAGAAACTGAGAGCTACTTCTTGGGTAACGATTAATGTGAAGGGCTACCAATTTGATACACACTTCTGAAATAACAAATTTGCTAAATTTTCTTCAATTATATGTTATAATTAATAATTAATGATATTCTTCTATATCTAGTCATCTATTGTCATTTTTAAATTCACACCAGCAAGTGTGATTTTGTCAGGAAACCACCAGCCATGCCTCCCTCCAAGGCTCTAACTTTCACTCAGCCTCTCCCTGCTCTAATCACCTACACCTGTTCTCCATTACCTTTCCCCTTTACTGGAAGGTCCCGATTCCACCTCACTCACGGTCGGATCTACTCGTTGCCATGAGAGATCTACCGGACTTCCTACCACTAGTATTTCTTGTACTTCCATGCTCCTGGCTTAGGTTTTAAACTATATAACTTCTCAAACACTGGCCAAAAATACCTTTTTGCATTAGTCAGGCCACAATAAAGAAGTCACAGGCCTGTATGTAAAAACCAAGAAAATCTCAATGTAAATTTTCTCTTAGAAGTGGGAAACAAAGGCAATAGAGTTTCTCAAATTAGGAGTTCATGCCTTCCAGGAAGGCAAAGAAGACATTTCCCTTTCCATTTATGTCTTTGCTAATTTGAACAGAGATATGGGCAAGGGCTTTCAACTTTTTGTTCTGCATAAATGTATGGTTGTTTCCAAATTTAGATGCACACAGATAGATATAAAGCTAATTATAATGTAATAAGAGTGGGTTACAAGAGTACAGAAATTATGATAATACTTCAATATACATGTACAAAATACAATTATTAGATAAAAATCAGATTAAGTAAAAAACAAAACAAAACAAGTAATCTCTTTAGTAAAATCCAATCTTTGTTAAGTGTTAGATTTTTGTCATGCCCAAACAAAAACAATTCCTGGAGAAGATTTCCATAAGATCACACAGGGCAGAATGGCGGATATGTTATTTAGTTAAATGCAGATAATAGACAAGTATATATATATACACACACATTATATATATATATATATATATATATATATATATATATATATATATATATATATATATATATATATATGTGTATATATATGTGTATATATATATATATATATATATATATATATATATATATATATATATATATATATATAATGTGTGTGTATATATATATATATATATATATATATATACTTGTCTATTATCTGCATTTATACACACATATATATACACATACACTGGAAAAAACCTGAGCTAAAACTGTTCCTGATTGGGTAAGAGAATGTAGTAACCAGAGATGTGTGAGCCCAGACAAAGACTTTCTGTATAACTTACATACTCACATCGTAAAGATCCTATAGACACTGAACACACGACAGAGGAATATTTTTTAAAGAACTAGTGTGAGGCCCATCCTAATACTAACATTAAGTAACAGGGATTTGATTTTAACCCATTTTCCTTTGTGAAAACCACAATTTCTTGTCCTGCCCAAAATGTCTGATATGACAGCCTGCTAATTCTTTACCAAAATCTAACAAAGGTGATGATTAACATGTCTTTATCTGCAATTTTCACTGCCCCTTCATGTTGACTCATGTTTGATTGATTAAGTCTATCTAAGATGTCTATAGTTTAGATAGTCAAGTCAAGTCAAGTCAAGTTTATTTGTATAGGCGCTTTTCACAACAGACATTGTCTCAAAGCAGCTTTACACAAATTAACAGTTAAGGTGAATGGTGTGAATTTGTCCCTGATGAGCAAGCCGTGGCGACTGTGGCAAGGAAAAACTCCCTTAGATGTTATGAGGAAGAAACCTTGAGAGGAACCAGACTCAAAAGGGGAACCCATCCTCATTTGGGTGACAAAAAGAGTTTGATCATAAATCTTTCAACAATACAGAACACTGGAGAGTGAGAACGAACATGAGTACTGGAGTATAAGATTATAAGTGATGTTCTTTCTGCAGTATACAGTTTATATGGTTAGTAGCTCCTAGTTTTATAAGCTCAGCATTTGTGATCATCACAGATCCAGCATCACCTTCTCCATGCCAGAGCCTTTAAACACTCATGAGGTCCAATGTCAAAACTCCACACATGTAGCGGGACCCAAATGGCACTGGTACGTCTCTAGATGGTTCGGGATGTTTGCGAGTTCGGCATCTACTTCTTTAAAGGTCCGTAATCATCACGAGGTGGGAGGTGACTGGAGCTGGCCAAACCTCAGGGTGTCTTGGGATGGGGAGAGAAAGAGAAGCAGTGGAGAGGAATTAGCGTAGCTGCTGTTCATGATATTAACAGCACCAGTTGATAATGTGCATGTTAGCAGATGTTCTGGAGCACAAGGTTATGATGTGATGTGTGTTATGTGTAGGCTTTGCTAAAAAGATAGGTTTTTAATCTACACTTAAACTGGGTGAGTGTGTCTGAGCCCCGAACACTGTCAGGAAGACTATTCCAGAGTTTAGGAGCTAAATGTGAAAATGCTCTACCACCTTTAGTGGACTTTGCTATTCTAGGAATTACTAGAAGCCCAGAGTTTTGAGATAGTTTGTGTCATGCTTGTGGGGCTTGATCTAGTTTAACAAATCTAGAATTATTTATTTCAATGAGCAGAGCACTAAAACTAGTTCGTACTAGTACATTTAGGTTAGGTGTGACATTGGAAAACAACTTTGAATAAAAGCCATTTTCCAAGTCAATCAATGCAAATACCATGTAAATGTAGGTTGTGAGTTCAGTTTGTAGGGTAAGAGAATGTTTTTGTAATAGAATGTTTTTTTTTTTACATTAACAAAGAAATCACCGAAACAGAAATGGGGTTACTGTGTGTTGATAATATGCACTAATGTCCACTTTAATTGGGACACATGTACACTCTGTTAATGTTCACAAAAAGTATAAGAAAAGGGGAAAAGTACCAACTCTTTTACCATGGCATGGTTGTTTGTGCCAGATAGTATGGTTTCAGTATTTCAAAAACTGCTGACCTCCTGGAATTTTTTGTGTCTAGAGTTTACAATAAAATAAAAAAATAAAATAAAAACTGAGTGAGAGACAATTCTGTGCATGTAAAATCAGCACTTTCACATAGCAGATATGATTAATTATACAATTGTATACACTTAAATTGTTTTTTTTTATTGATTTCCAATAAAAAAAAAATAAATAAAATAAAAATATATATATATATATATATATATATATATATATATATATATATATATATATATACCGATTTTTTATGTTCCCTAAGACTATTGGACCCAATTATCAAATATTTAAAATAACATTTGTCTTTTATTGTTGTTTGCTTTGTTTGTTTTATGTTCTTTTTTTTTTATTGTAAACTATTCTACAATGAAAATGCAAGAATTTATGCTAATCCAATCCCATTTGTGTTTTATTGCTTAAAAATCACATTCAATACATTAGCATTACATTTTCACGTTAAATAGCCAAGAAAACCAAACCTGTTCCAGCATGACAATGCCCATTGCACAAAGAAAGCTCCATGAAGATATGGCTTACATAAGATGAAGTGGAAGATCTTCAAGAGCTCTGATCTCAACCCTACTGAACACATTTGGGATGAATTGAAATGCTGACTGCACCCCAGTCCCCCAGTTCCCCTCGCCTAAACCTACATCAGTACCACAGTTTTATATATATATATATATATATATATATATATATATATATATATATATATATATATATGCGTGTGTATAAAAATGGGGAAAACAGGTTTCCGTAAAACAATTCCTCATAACATTTTAAATCTATGATGTACAGAACAGAAAATGTACTGCACCCAAACACTTTGGAGCAAGAAATGTAAAAAAATAAATAACCAAGCCAGACAGGATTTGCAGTTTAACACAATGTAACATCGATGCACTAAAACAAAATAAAAAACATTTATTACCAGAAATAATAAATGAGAACAGATTAAATCTTCACAGAATCTACCAGACATTGTTAAATATAAATCACTGCTGCTGGGATGCTCCTCTGTAGTTCAGGGATCATGGAAAGTGAAACTTAAATCTGTCACAGGGGTAGCTGGATTTGTTCATACACATTAAAAACATACCAGTGCCATTTGGATCCCGCTACATGTGTGGAGTTTTGACATTGGACCTCCTGGAGTGTTTAAAGGCTCTGGCATGGAGAAGCTGATGCTGGATCTGTGGTGATCACAAATGCTGAGCTTATAAAACTCGGAGCTACTAACCATATAGACTGTATAAGACTGCAGAAAGAACATTACTTATAATCTTATACTCCAGTGCTCATGTTAGTTCTCACTCTCCAGTGTTCTGTATTGTTGAAAGATTTATGATCAAACTCTTGATGTCACCCAGATGAGGATGGGTTCCCCTTTTGAGTCTGGTTCCTCTCAAGGTTTCTTCCTCATAACATCTAAGGGAGTTTTTCCTTGCCACAGTCGCCACGGCTTGCTCATCAGGGACAAATGCACACCATTCACCATCACTGTTGATTTGTGTAAAGCTGCTTTGAGACAATGTCTGTTGTGAAAAGCGCTATACAAATAAACTTGACTTGACTTGACTTGACATTTATTAAAAGCTTCTATTTTTCAAATTTGCATGTATAGCACTATCATAATAGACTGTATAAAACGTATTGGTAGAAAACCGGTGGTTCTGTAGTAGCTATTGCACAAAATATTGGGATGTTAACAGTACCTAGTAAAACTTACAGACATGTTTTGCAGTATGTCTTCGAATATCACAATTTAAATAACAGGTTTTATATATCTGATTCAACTTGCAAAGTACCCTGAACCAATTCAAGTGCATACACCAATATACTTCAAGAAGCCTTAAGAGAAAGATTTGCATTATTTTGCATTATTTCTCTGGATTTTGTTTGGTAAGGGCACACTAAATTGCCATTCTTCTGAAATGTTTCAGTCTTAAATCTTTCTGGTCCAGATTAACAGTTAATCCTGATGCTGTTAAAAAGACAGATAACATAATAAGAGTCAGAGGAGAAAAGAACATGCAGTTATTACATTAGACTATTAAATGATCATTCTTGAGACTGGAAATAGTACATGGTCCAAAACAGTGATTGTTGCTTCCCTCTACTTAACGAAGTACAAATACTTCTTTACTGTACTTAAGTAGATTTTTCTGGTATCAGTACTTTACTTCACTATTTATTTGTTGGGACAACTTTTTACTTTTACTTATTACAGTTTTACACAAAGGTCTATACTTTCTACTTTATACATTTTCAAAACAGACTCGTTGCTTTAGTTTTAATCTATGAATTTGGTGAAATGTCAATATTTTTTTATTTTCAATGCATGCTGATTTCAGCCCATCATCTGTTTCCTGCCATTGCGTAGCTTTTTCAATCTACCACTGTGTATCAATTCCTGGCTCTCGGATGCCACAGACGTAGACTAGTTTACAAAGTGAACAATGAGCAGGAAGAAGGCAACAAAAAGTAAAGCTAACGTGGATCAGACTAAGGAAGTCAGTGATGTAAACATGACTGAGAATAGAGACGTTCCTGATCATCATCATCTTTTCTTTGCTTGTGTTCTATATGGTAGATGTTCAGCCTGAACACATTCAATAGATAACACAATTTTTAATTCATGTTGTATTAATAAATATATTAGGGCTGTCAAAATTCAAATGCAAATTCCTTTTTAACTGCACGAAATTTTTATTTATGCTATCAATGCGCATTTCTGTTTGACAATTTTATTAAAAATATAAATACCTAAATAAATAACTAAATAATACCTAAATAAAAGAGTCAAGATCAAAACCTTTAGCGCAACATACATTTATTCATGATGTCCTTTTTTTACTCAGTTATAAAATAAATAAATAAACTTAATCTTAAAAATATTTTTAATCAGCAAACATTTGTTTTATTGATGCCGCAAGTCTCAAAGCAGCACCATGTGGAAACATAGCAAAGGTTCTGTTTGGTGTCTTGGTGATTTACGTAATTTAAACCACCATGATTATTTTAAAACATTTACAAGAATATTTTGTCTTCATGATCAATGTTGAGTTTGGTTCCACCAATAATGAACATACATTTGCATAAAGCATCCTTATTTCTCCATGTCCATGTTGCTTAGAGTATTAAAAATATAAAGTATTAATATATGGTACATTTAGAACAGATAGAAATGTGCAATTAAGTTGTGATTGAATATTTTAATTAATTGACCACCCTATCATTATATATATATATATATATATATATATATATATATATATATATATATATATATATATGATGTGACATCCAGTTACCAGCGTCACACTAAAACAGCTAGTAGTAATGGCTACTTTTTACTCAAGTACATGTCAGAGCCCAAACTTCTTTACTTTAACTTGAGTAAAAAAGCATAGTCATAGTCAACTTTTACCCGAGTATTTTAAAACATGAGTATCTGTACTTCTACTTAAGTAAAGGATGTGTGTACTTGTGCCACCTCTGGATGTAACTGGTGACCATGAACAAGCCATTTTCATTAATCTACTATTAAGGGGTTATACTGTAAGTAAACCAAACCATACCCTAACCTTAATGAAACTCTATTGTTTATTGTGTAATATAATGTTTGTAAATAGGTTTGAAAAAAAGAAAAAAATCTTTTTTTTCTTCAACGCACCTGAATGTAAATGTTATGTAAATGTAAAAAAAAAAAAGTAAGGTATATAAGTGGGACACCTGTAAAAAGATTTACATCACTGAGAGACATTACTGCTAAAATGAAAGCATCTGTTTTTTTTCTGCTGTACCTTTGTGGGATAGCTGGAGCACTGAGAAAAGGATTTATGTATGTTACTGGATCAGCGTCCTGGTATGAAGCTCAAACATACTGCACACAAAATTATGGAGGCCTGGCTACCATCACTACTGCCTACGATAACCAGCTTTTAATGGGTATAACAAACTTATCTGCAGCCTGGATTGGACTAATCAGGAGCCCAGAAAATGAAAAAACTTTTCTCTGGTATAATAGACAACCATTAATTTATTTTAAGTGGAATGATACACAGCCAAATAATTACAACAATGGCCAAAACTGTGTGCTTTTGCTCCCAAATGGCTGGAACGATTTAGAGTGTAAGCAACCTCGAGCTTTCATTTGTAATTACGGCTTGGATATCTTGATTCAGGAGAAAAAGACATGGGAGGAGGCACGTGAGTTTTGTAGAACACATTACACTGGCTTGGCCTCTATGTCACAAGTACACATGCCTAAAAATGAGGCCATACTGATTGCAACTGACAGCGTGTGGACCGGTTTGCATTTCCTTAATGGAAACTGGACTTGGATGAGTGGGGATCTGCTGGGGATACCAGAATCACTGGCATGTACACCTCAACTCTACAGCTGTGGAGCTTACAAAGTCAATACTAATGTCTGGGAGAGCAGAAATTGCTACGAGAAGCTTTATTTCTACTGCTACTGAGGTAAAGTAATAGATATTCATATCAGTAAATCCAGGTTCTAAATTTTAGCCTAAATATTAATGCCACTATTTGTTGGTGTAACGTATTTCATATAATCATATGTATAATTTTCTGAACAGGTGGCTTTCCATGAGGGAATGAAGATACTGTTCATTCAGCGCTCGATGTGCTCCTGCTTGATTTGCTTCATTTCTTGTATAATTTGTAAACCTCATTTTTTCACTGATAGAAATACAGTTTTTGGCTTTATAAAATTGTTTAGTAATAATTAACTGGGACTAGTTTACTGCTTTATTTTTCAGCTGTAAGACAATATCTTATGTATTGACTTCGCATTTTGGCTTTGTTCGTTAGGCATTAAAAATAAGTTAAACATTAATTATAAAACAGTTATTTGTCTTGAAATTTTTGTTTGTGTTGATTAACGGTTGTTTAAATAAATCAATTAATCAATCAATCAAGTGTGCTGCTCTGGGATTAATTTGGTGTCCTATTCAAAATTGTTCCTGCAAGGACCCTCCGTGACCAGGACAAAAAAGTTATTAAAGATCAATAAAAAAAAAAATAAAGAAAGTACAAAACCTATAAAATGATTTCAAGAAAATATATACTCAGTATATTTATCCAAAAATATGTGGAAATGTTATTCAAGCTACTTTCTACAACAGTCAGTCCATCTCACCCTGTGGTTCTCAGCATAAGCTCTGGATCCACCTTAACCCTGAGTAAACAAATGGATGAATAGAAAATGCTTGAAAATTTTTGAGAAAGGTTATAACCATTGTTATTAAAACTAACTATACATTAAAAAACATATAAAACAAATTTGCTCTGTGTATGTGGTTATTTGTTTGTAATCTATTTTAGATGACATTGGCTTTATTTTTTTCGAAGTTATTAAAAGTATGAAGTTAAAACGGCAAACCTGGCAACCTCAGCTTCATCGATGTGGTTTTCTCCGTCTGCTTCCACGTGCCTCCCATTCCGGAGTTGGCTTTACGCACGCACCACATTTGTTACACGCATGCGCACATCGCACTACCTTTTCTCTCCTTTACTCTGTATATATCCGTGTAGTCAAGCTGTCGGTAGGAGAACATCATGTTTTCTGCCCTCATTCGTGTTTCTGCGGCCGGAATCAGAAATTTAGCACGAACAGGTCCTCAATGTACAGGTAAGTGAATTTTGTTAATAGTAATAGCCATATTTTATTTATATCTTTGTACGAACATTGCTGCTCTCCAGTGTTGCTTAGATTCCACAGAAGCTTCATTTCCGACTTGAAATAAAATGGTCCCGAAATGGTTTTATGAATTGTATTTGTGCATATAACATAACAAAATAAAACTGACAAGGTGCTTTGACTTTGGTGTGTGTAGTTATAATGTAGATGTCACTCAACATTCAGTGGTTAGCATGCTAGCTAACAGAGTTCATGCCCTTGTGATGACCGAACCCAGTACATAAACGAGTCAGGTCCAGTTAATTGATATTTGCACATAATTATATAAATATATATACACACACTATATAATATAACTACTTTAGCCATGTTCACTTCCTCATTAGTATTAGATTCATTTAATGGGTTCTAACTGGTCCAATTTCCTTCTAAATGGTTATACCTTAGTGCACCATTGATTCCACATGAACATCTAAAGATCCATTAAGTTATCTAGAATCTCAAGAACCATGGATTTGGACTGTAATTAATATAAACAGCGTGTTACAATAGCTTAGGACTGAATGGACAGTTTTGAATTGAAGTGCCAATAGTACACCTTAACAATGATACAACATTGTTTTATAATGAATGGACATTCAGCATCCCCCAGGTGGGTTCTCTGTTGAGCCTGGTTCCTCTCACGATTTGGTCTTCATACCATCTTGGGGAGTTTTTCCATATCACAGACACCACTGGCTTGCTCACTAGGGATACCTTTTACATTTGCGGCAGTTAGCAGTCACCTGGTACACTAGATTACAAACGGACTAAAACTGGATTTTTAGGAAACAAACTTGGAAAGTGCTAATTTAAGTGTTTCAGGAAGAGGTTGGTCTTCAACCGTCGCTAAAAGATAGCCAGGGACTCCCCTGTTCGGACATCTAGGGGAAGTTCATTCCACCACCTCGGTGCCGGAACAGATTAGAGCCTTGAAGTATACTTGCTTCTCATTCTTTTAGAGACTAAAAATTACAAATTCAATTTGTATGACTTAATGATGTTATTTCTGGGAAGCTGCTTTGGTCCAATTTCTATTGTTAAAAGAGCTATACATATAAAATTGGATTGAAATAGATCTGATCATAATTGAGTATCATTGTAGTTTATAGGTTTGTATCAGTGTGTATGATAATCATAATGATGGTGATGAAAATGAAAGTCCCATTCATTAAAAAAAAACTATTTAAATATCTGAAAAATATAAAAACCCGTCCACTTTTTTGTATCTTCTATACGGGTCTTGTCTATCGAGCTGGGTTTGAATACATTCGCATGTCCAGCTCGATAGACATCTATGTCTAGTACTGTTGTAGGGTGAGGAGGCCTGGGGTGCAGTCAGCGCTTCCATTTATTCCAAAGGTGTTCAGTATGGTTGAGGTCAAAGCTATATAGCAGGCCAAACTCCAACCATCTTCCACTCCACCGCATGAAAACCATATCTCCATGGTGCTGGCAGGGGCATTTTCATGATGGAACAGGTTTGGGTCTCCTAGTTAAGTGAAGGGGAAAACTGAATGTCGCATCCAGACATCCTACACAATTGGGTTGCTTTAACTTTGGAAAGAAGCACATATGGGTGGAAATGTCAGGTGTCCCAATACTTTTGTCCATTTAGTGTTTAATGTGATATTTTATTGGCATTGAACGTGATTCAAACTTTAGTCTCCCAGTTCCTGCTGCTGAAAATCATCCCCACAACATGATGCTGCCACCACCATGCTTCACTGTGGGGATGGTATTAGCCAGGTAATAAGTGGTGCCTGATTTCCACAAGACATGACAATTGGCATTCAGGCCAAAGAGTTCAATCTTTGTTTTATGGTCACCTCCCTGACTAAAGCCCTTCTCCCCCCGATTGCTCAGATTGGCCAGGCAGTTCCGCTCTAGAAAGAGTCCTGGTGGGTCCAAACTTCTTCCATTTATTGATGATCGAGGCCACTGTGCTCATTGGGTCCTTCAATGCTGCAGAAATGCTTTTGTCCCCTGTCTGAGGTCTACAGACAATTCTGACACGCACTGTTAACTGTGGGATCTCATATAGACAGGTGTGTCCCAAATCATGTCCAGTCAACTGAATTTACCACATGTGGACTCTAATCAAGTTGTAGAAACGTTTCAACAATGATTAGTGGAAACAGGATGCACCTGAGCTCAATTTTGAGTGTGATGGCTGTGAATTCTTATGTAAATGTGATTTTATTTATTTATTTTTTATTATTAATAAATTTGCAAAGACTTTTCACGTTGTCATAATGGGGAATTATTTGTAGAATTTTGAAAGAAATAAGGAATTCATTTTGGAATAAAGCTGTAACAAAACAAAATGTGCATAAAGTGAAGCGCTGTTAATACTTTCCGGATGCACTGTATCCTAAGAGGTGAATGAATGTGTTTTTTTTCTTTCTCAGCTCCACTGGTTTCCCGTTGCTACTCTCATGCCAAAGCAGAGACTGATGAGGAGTTTGATGCTCGCTGGGTCACTTACTTTAGCAAGCCCAGCCTTGATGACTGGGAACTTAGAAAAGGTAAAATGTAGGGTGCATGCCAAACGCTTTGCACACATCTATATTCATGCCATTTTGTTTAAACTATAGAGAGAAGAAAAATCACAGAAAATCAACAGTTTATAAAATATTCAATCCAACCCATTTGGTACTAACAAGTCATGCCAAGTAACAGAGATTACACTTTCCCTGTATTCTTAGGTTTAATATCGACATTAATTAAAGCTTATTGCTTGTAAATGCATGATTTTTAAAATTATTGCTATTAGAGGAGTAAAAAAAAAAAACAATTATTTTGTAAAGGCATATATGTGCTTAATAACAATTCAGGAAGACTATCCACTGTTCTTTACTCATACCCTCACTTTATAAATGTATTCACAGTAATAAATAAAACGGTGCATTTTTTTTTTTAAGCATTTGCTGATTTATTTTTTTTCTTCTTTCTTTAAAACTATTCATCATCAGGTGTGAACACTCTGATCGGCTATGACCTTGTCCCCGAACCTAAGATCCTCGACTCTGCACTGAGAGCCTGCAGAAGGCTGAATGACTTAGCCAGCGCAGTTCGCATTTTAGAGGCAGTAAAGGTGGGTTTGTGCATCTTGTATGCATGATACAAGCCATAAATAACTAAGGTAGCTATTTGGTTCTTTATAATAAAGTATAGTTATATATTAGATATATTAAAAGAAAATGTAGTACCTTGGTATAACTTTGAGGGCAAATTGAGATTAAGATCTGAGTATTATAGTGTACACACTTTGGATGTTTTATTCTCCTTCTGTTACTAAAATCTTGATATTAATCATCTTCTCAGGATAAGTCTGGACCACATAAAGAGATCTATCCATATCTGATTCAAGAACTTCGCCCCACTCTTATGGAGCTGGGCATCTCGACCCCAGAGGAACTGGGCATCGATAAAGTTTAAACAGGTGCCTTCAAGGAGGATTGAAGTGTGTTGTATTTTCTTGTTTTTAATATAATTAAAGGAATCTACTTGCATTTAACTACATTTTAAAAATTGGCAGCTCAGTGGTTAAGGCTCTGCTTACTGAAGTTCTGGCACTCAAGCCACAGCGCTGCCACTGTTTGGCCCTTGATCAAGGCCCTTAACCCTCTCTACACTAGGGGGTGCTGTATCATGGGTGACCCTGTGCTCTGAACCCAGTTTTCTTACAAGCTGGGATATGTAAAGAATTTTACAGTGCTGTAATGCATATGTGACAAGTAAAATTATTTAATATATATGTTAAGCAACTAACTCTATACTGTTTAATGTTAGGAATGCCTGGGGACTAGAAAAAGTGTTCTATGTTCACTGTTTAGCTGTTTGTTTAGTTTTTTGCAATTGTTAACATCTTAATTTTATCCTCTATAGGTCTTGAGACACGTCCAGGAAGGTTGTTCACTGCACTTCAAGCCCGCCTTGTTTTTATTGGCCAGTGTTCATAAAGTTCTGTAGTGTCATGCCTAAACGTTTTGACTTAATAAACAGAGCAATATCTAATTTTGTTTGTTTGTGTTTAAGTCGTTTTCTCTATGTTCTTGTATTTACACAAAATGGCATGCAAATTGCATAATATACTGTGTACCAGTTACATATGCTATGGTGAGAATTTGACATGCTCTTTAGTGGTAGTTGTACTGGTAGTGATAATTAAAGCTGCAAGCAGCATTATTTTGAGGGCCATGCTGCCAGACTTAAATTTAAACGTGATGTGTAGTTTTATTACGTTTATGTGTATCGATCAATCACTATTCAACCTGGATGGAAATTCATATATTACAGCAACACAGAGAATAAAAAGTATAGTAAAAACAATCTACATTTTAGATGAAGAAGAATAAGAAAAATATATTTACAGTATATAAAGAAGGACAGATAAGCTGTGTAAAGAGAGTGAGGGTGTGATTGGTAGTGCTGTATAGTGTTTTGTGTAAACATTGTCCACCTTGCTTGTATACCAAAGTGACTTCAGTGCAAAAATTATCAAACTAAACATTGTAATACAATAGGCTGCATGGCGGCATTGCTGTTGCAGCTGCCCTTACTGCTGTGGCCTGTGATCTTCGCTGCTGCTCTTGCATGGTCCTGAAGATGCCTAATATGAGACTTGTTTGATTATGGATAAACCCTTGGAATACAAATATTCTTTTGCTGATATTGCTTTGATTGTTCTGAAGATGTACACCAAATCTATTGTGATCAATCCAGAATATATGTCTGGGACTATCTACAACAATGAAGGATATACATGGGAGACCATCTCATCTAGAGGTTGAATAATAGCTAGGTTGGATTGTACTTGCTAATAACCTTGTAATCAACCGATATTTATGTATAATAATAAAAAACAGGAATTCAACTAGTCCTGTTAAAGAACTGCAAGCTATTTTAAGTATAACATGGTCCATTTCTATTTCTATTTTAATATTTAACATTATACTGTTGTAAATTATACTGGAGAAGGCAGCGCTGATGTGCATGGTTTAGAAAGTTGGCTTCTCTTGGCATCATACAGCAATATTTATGGTCATTTAGGATATCTAGGGGCCCAATTACAACAATCTTTAGGGTACCCAGTTAAGCACAAACAGCACGTGGCTTCAGTGATTTGCATCTAGAGGCCACTTTTGTACTGTATAATGAAAGTGGACCTCAGCAGACGCAACCCGGGAAAAACTCTAGGTATTGATTTTTGCCGATAGTTCAGCAATCAACTACTGGTGCCAATTAATCAGCAAAACTGATGAATCGTTCGAACTCTAATCTTATCAATCTCTGACCTGCCTCATTCCAGAGCTGATGTCAACCATACCACAGGTTGTCCATGAGGTACTATCAATAACACTCTTAGGATATAAATTGGGGACCATCTACAACAGTCTTTAGGGTATCTCTGCGGGGAAACATCCATATCACTCTTTTAACTTCCATATAGGACCCTCCAAACTGAGCTAAGGTTACAGTGGGGGACGCTCAACAACAATCTTTAGGGTATCTATAGCAGAATCATCAGCATTTAGGATATCTAGGGGCCCAAGTACAATATTCTTAAGGGTATCCAACTGAGACCATCTACAGCCTTTTTTGGAAGTCTATGGAGGACCATGTGCAACCTTTTTTTGAGTGTCTATGTGGGAGCACATGAATTTGAGAAGTTTACATTTTCATTTTTAATTTGGAATCTAATTTTAGATTTGTCCTTCCTAGAAAGTTATAAAAAAATATGAGCATACTGGAATGGTTTATAACAAGAAGCAGATGGTTAATATCCATACTGCATATATGCACGTTTTTTGACGTGACTTAGAGACTTTTTGTATCTTTAAGGTATGAGACTTTAATTGCATTACCTATGGTGTGTTATGGCATGGTTACTTGCATCTATATATATATATATATATATTTCTTTTACATCAACACTGATTTTTGGAGATTTTTGATATGCGATTTGTGAGCACTTAATGGTTCCGGTTGTAAAAATGCTTTGCTTCACTTTGCAGCCGTGTTTTTTAATTATTCAAATAAATTAGCATATTTTGTAGTTTTACGTTCTTTCCTGGTCCTGAGTGAAGTTATTTACAGATAGAATACAATGTATGTTGTTATATCAAATTCTAGCTTTTCATACTGCACAAATGCACTTTCCAAAATTTTGGAGAGAAATTTCAAGAGACTCAGCTTTTAGATTCTTATTGTTTATTGAAAATAAACAGAAATTCAACAGCAAATCAGTTAAACAATTAAAGATTTCAGAACAGATTACCATTGAACCAGAAGCAAGAAAAAGATCTGACATATATGGAGGTTGTTTTCCCCAAACTACCCCACAAGTTACCAAAAACAGGACTATAAATTAGCCAATTTTTGCCCTTTAGCACACATGAAAAGTATAGCAAGACACCTTATGTTCTCTAATAGAGAATCATAATGCAAGCTTAAACAAACCAAAACTTTACCAATGTAGATTGTTGCCCAAACAAGCTACCGTTCACAAAAATCAGCCCAGACTTTAAAAAGTAGATTCTGGACGGCCTTATCTCTTCATTCCGCAGTTTTGCATAGATAAAGATTTTTTTTTTTCTGTTCCCATTGGCTGATATTGTTAAGTTTCCAAGCAGGCTTCATAGCAAACTTGAATTTCCGAATTAATATTTGATCTATAGATGGTATAGTATCAAACAGTTATTTCAATTTATTATGAAAATATGAATTGCAAAACTCTGGAATGTGATAAAAGTCTGAAAAACATTTTTCCTTTTAAGAGAGCAAAGCTAACACAAGAAATATGAGACTATGGATTTAAATGTTAGCTGCTCTGTCGGTTCGATTGTTTATTTTTTTAAATTATTACCTACTTAAAAATAATAGCAAAAAAAAAATGACTGCTGCAAAATGTATTTTTTTCAGCCTCTGGAACTTCTTCCCCATGTACGTGCTTACTCATGTTCATTTATTCACTCTTCCAGTTCTAGTGAAAAACAAACCAAGAAAATGTGTTAAATGATGAAACTAATCAATGAAACATTTTCAAGAAGCAGAAAAATACGTTACTTACTTCAATAAAGCCAATGAGCTGAAGCGCAACATCTCCATTAACACCAATCGCTGAAACGTTCTCTAGTGGAATGCGATGTTTATATGTGCAGTGGCGCATGTTGTTCGCATAAACCTGTAAGGGCATAGAAAATATTTTAAAAGGCATCGTACATATCTTAAATTTTTTTTATTATTATTGTAAAATAATTTTAAAAACAGACCTCATAGCCCTCTGATTTAAAGACAACAATAATCTGGAAGGCTTGTCCCTTGGTGAAGGGTTTATCAGGTGCATTTTCTTGGGTATCCCAGTTTCCGTTTCTGAGGTTGTTCAGGGCAGTGAAGTTACCAATGCGAGGGTTGTAGTGAAAAGCGATGTCCTTACTCCCGGTTGTAAAATCTATAATAAAGCTGTGAGGGGAAAAAAGTATATGACAGTTTCAAAATGTTTAAATATTGGGGAATATGGGGTATTTATTGTTCAAAAATGTACAGAGTAACTGAGAGCATACAGTACCTATTTCCATTTTCAAGAACATTCCCTTGAAAAAGCACAGCCATGTCTTGCTTTACCTTGACCGGTATTTTTCCTTCAAAGGGAATCACCTGAAAAGGTAAAAGACAAAGTGTCATCCACATATTTAAATGCGAAAGTGTTATCCCTAACCATTTGCTTGTGTTTTATTTACCGGGTTGCTGATTGGTTCTGAAACCTGTAGTGTGACGGTTGTTGTGGTTGAACTCTGTGTGCTTTGGAATTTCATTATTTCTGTACACATGGAGGAACTACTCCAGTTCTGGTAGGGAAAGAATAAGAATATATATATTTTTTCTAAGAAGCAGCAGAACACAAAACATTATAGCCAAGGTGGCATCAAGATACTGTTTACGTACATAAACAAAGCCACATATGGAAAGCAAAATGTGTCCATCAATGGCAAGTGCTAAAACTTTCTCTAAAGGTAGGCGGTGCATAAACACACAATGCCGTAAGCCGTTCACGTAGACCTGCAAAATGAGAAAAAAATGTGGTTAAAGTTGTTCGCTAATTGAAACGTATGTCTGCATATTATCATAAAAAATCCACCTCGTATCCCTCAGAGTTGATGACTATAATCATTTGGAAGGCTCCTCCCTTTGTGAAGGGACTATCGGGTGCATCTTCCTGCTTATCCCAGCCTCCATTTCTGAAGCTGTTCAGGGCGGTAGTACAACCCATGCGAGGTTTAAAGTGAAAAGCGATGTCATCACCTTCTCCTCGGCCCGTTTTGAAATTGATATAAAAACTGTGAAGAAAAACAAACACACTTTAATTATCTGTGTCCACTGTACTTAGCTGCTCTAAACTACAGTGTGTTAAGCAAACAAAACGCTTGTGTTCACTATAAATTTTGCACTTGAAGCTTCCAAAGTTGTAGTACATTTACTTGTTGATTTTCTTACTTTTTCAAATTTATGTTTTTTTTTGTTTTTTTTATTCAGGTTTAAAGCATACCTCTCGCCATCTGGAGGAACAGACCCTTGGAAGAATACAGCCATGTCTTGTTTCAAACCTCCTGGTATTTCACCCGCATAGGGAAGTGCCTGAAGAGTACAAAAAAATAATAATTCATCATGATTCAACCATAATCATGTTATTATAAAGTAAGTCAGTCTACTCTAAAGAGATTTTCCTGACAATCTGCAGTTTTTATGGTTATCTTATGTATTGTTCAACCTACTGGGTTGCTGATTGCATGTGAAATCTCTAAAGCTCCAGATTCCATTATCTGTGAACTCTCTGTCATTACAACTTCCTGAAGTTGTGTAAAGAATGAAGAAGTACTCCAACTCTGGAAAAAAAAGTAAACGTTCTTTAAATACAGCAAAAATAATTTAATAAAATCATTAATGTGCATTTATGCCATTAATAATATCAAAGAAAAAAAAGTAAATGAAATAATACGTACATGTATAAATCCGCAAACGAGTAGGGAAACTTGTCCATTAATGCGAAGTGTTGAAACTTTCTCTAGAGGAATGCGGTGTTTGAACGTACAATATCTTAAACCGTTCACATAGACCTGCAGAAAGGGAACATGGTTGATTTTCTGAAGAATTTTCTGTTAATTACAATAATCTTCTGCAAATTATCATTATAATTTTACCTTATAACCCTCAGAGTTGATGACTATAATCATTTGGAAGGCTTCTCCCTTAGCGAAGGTTTTATCGGGTGCATCTTCTTGTGTCCCCCAGCTTCCACTTCTAAAGCTGTTCAGGGCGGTAGTATAACCCATGCGAGGGTTAAAGTGAAAAGCGATGTCATCACCTTCTCCTTTGCCGGTTTGGAAATTTATATAAAAACTGTGAAGAAAAACAAACAAACTTCAAATATCCAAATGGTGTATTTATGTGATCCAAACCACAGTGTGTTAAGCAAAACCAAACACACATGTTTACTACTCTAACTTTTACTCTTGAATTCTAAAAGGCTGTTGTACATTTCCTTGCTGATTTTTTTATTATTTTTATCAGGTTTAAAGCATACCTTCCAGCATCTGGTAGAACAGACCCTTGAAAGAATACAGCCATGTCTTGTTTCAAACCTCCTGGTATTTCACCCACATAGGGAAGTGCCTAAATAGAAAAAAACATAACAATTTTGTATGTTATTATACAGTAAATCAGTCGACTCTGAAGAGATTTTCCTGACAATCTGCAGCTTTTATTTTAATCTTATGTACTGTTCAACTTACTGGGTTGCTGATTGGATGTGAAATCTCTAAAGGGCCAGATTCCACTTTTGTCTGTGAGCTCGTTGTCATTATGACTTCCTGAATTTTTGTAAAGAATGAAGAAGTACTCCAGCTCTGAAAATACAAATATTTTTTATGCTATTTAGCGTCAACAGACAAGCAATTTAGCGAATAAATGAAAATAAAAACTTTTACAAATCTATGCTATTAATTGTACAAAACCGTTAAACATACATGAATAAATCCGCATATGAGCGGGGACACATGACCATTAATGCGAAGTGTTGAAACTTTCTCTAGAGGAATACGGTGCTTGAATGTGCAATGTCTTACACCGTTCACGTAGACCTGTGGAAAGAAAACATGGTTGATTATCTGAACTGTTTTCTGTCAATTACAAAAGCCTTCTTCAAATTATTATTAAAATCCTACCTCATAACCATCAGAGTTGATGACTATAATCATTTGGAAGGCTTCTCCTTTGGTGAAGGGTTTATCAGGTGCATTTTCCTCCTGATCCCACTTTCCAGCTCTGAAGCTGTTCAGGGAAGTATGATCACCAAAGCGAGGGTTGTACTGAAAAGCGATGTCATCACTGTCACCTGGACCCGTTTTGAAATTAATATCAAATCTGTGAAGAAAACAACTTGATAATTACTCCCCTGTACCTTGTAATATTTCAACCTGAAAATGACATAGAATTGCTAAGGATAAATTAACTCTAAAATCTAAATATAATTGTATTGTGAGCTGTAATCTAAGCTGTTCACTCAGTTACTGGGAAATCTCTCATTTAAAAGTTATGCAATAAGCTATCATCAAAATTGTCATAATTAGATGGAGTCCACCTATCAGATTTTCAGGTAATCTCAACATGCATTAAATATATGGCTGTTCCTGTATGTCAGGAACATATGCAAATTAAACAGTATTATCCAAGGCCAGGGGGTTAAAAATGCACAGGACAATCTTCTTCAAAAGTAACAATAAAAATTTGTTTAAGAAAAAAAAATCACCTGAAAATTGTCCCAAAATTAAATCCATATATAAAAAATGGTGACTTTAGACAAAAGGAGGCTGTCTATTACAAGTCTTGACATGTAACAAGGCAGGCTTTTTTTAATGAATAAAATAAAAGAGTAAAGCCATATACGTTTGCTAAAATACATGTTACAAAGCAATTAGTTCTCAAAAACATGAGTTTAATTACTGTATAGCCTTAGCACCAAGCATTATGTTTGACAGAAATCCAGTAAAGCAAGAACAACACTCCCTCTTTAAAGCATGATCACTAAATGATCATATTATGGTGATGCTTTCGATCAGCATGGACTGTGAAATTTTACAGAGGATCAACTCTTTAGACATTATATGTAAATCTAATTGTAAAAAAATAATGATAATTCCATTAAAATGTTCTATATGAAATTGTTCAATGGTAGAGAATACTCAAGCAAAAGACTATACATAATGATATCCATGTTTCTGTGGGGCTTGGCAGCATACCCTTTTGCATCTGTAGGAACACTGCCTTGGAAGAATAAAGCCATGTCTTTATTTATCCCTCCTGGAATTTTACCCACATAGGGAAGTGCCTGGTGACAAAATAGGTGCAGTGATGATCAGATAATCATAAGTGGAAGAACAAATATTGAGAGGTAGAAGGTAAAAGGCAATAATTCTATTAAGGAGCACATTTGGTTACATTTATGTTGTGGCCATTCATGCCTAATGAATATACTTTGGTATCGTAAATACTTTTGTTCTTACAGGGTTAACAACTGGCTGTGAAATCTCTGAAGGCAATGATTTGAAACTCGAGGCAGAGCTCCAGGTGCCTGCGGATTTCTTTAGTTCTGAAAATGATGAAGTAGTACTCCAGTTCTGAGGGGGAAATCAAGACATCGAGCAGGTCATTGAAATTAAGATTGTAAACTAAGTTATGAATTAATAAAATGAAAATCTGATATTAGGTACAATATGAATAAAAATAACTTGTAAACATACATTAATTAGGCCACAGACTTGGAGGGAAACATTTCCACGAACGTTAAATGTAGAGACTTTATCTAGAGGAATGCGGTGCTTGAATGTGCAATGCTTTAAGCCATTCACATAGACCTGGAGAAAGAAGATACATTTGATTATTAATCAGAAAACTCCACTAATTACAACAGTCCTTTTTTGATTATTAGAACAAAAAGTCATACCTCATAGCCATTAGCAGTGATGATGAAAAGAATGATGAAGTTGCCTCCAAACCTGAATGGTTCATCAGTTGCAGTTTCCACCGTCTCCCAGCTTCCATTTCTGAAGCTGTTCAGAGCGGTATGCTCACCAATAACAGGCTTGTAGTGAAAGGCGATGTCATGACCATCAGCTGGGCCGGTTTTAAAATTTATTTCAAAGCTGTAAAGAGAAATTTTACCAGAACTATTATATTTCCATACATTAGGCATAATCATTAAGTCTTATTGACAGTTAATGAATTTGGCTAAATAATGAATAATGGCAATTTAAGAATGTCTACTTGCTATAACTATAGTAGCTGCATTTGGTGATTTCTATTTTTTCATGCAAAGTGCTTTTAGAGTGTACCTCTTGGCATCTGCAGGAACAGTTCCTTGGAAAACTACAGCCAAATCTTGTTTTATCCCTCCTGGGATTTCACTTACATATGGAACTGCCTATAAAGAGAACAGTCATTGTGCACAATCAAATATCCACCATTTCAAGAAGAAGAACAGTTCCATGACAAAAATAAATACCTAATCAAATTGTGTTTTTGATTAATGTCTGTCATGGCTCTCTGTCTGATATTTTACTTACTGGGTTGCTGACTGGATCAGAAATCTCTAATGGGATACCCTTTCCACTTCCGCTACCCATCAGTACAGATTTCTTCTCTTTAATGAACAAAGAAGGACATGTCCATTTCTGGTGATAAATGAAAAATATCAGGCATGATGTTTAAGTCAGTGGTGTACCCAACAAAGCAATACATATGATCAAACTACATTAGGAACATTAATGACAACAACTCTTTTACTTACTTGAATAAACCCACAGAGGAGGGAGGAAATATCACCATTAAAGGTAATTGCTGAAACTTTCTCCAGAGGAATACGATGTTTGAATGTACAGTGTTTTACACCGTTTGTGTAGACCTGAACAATAATGGTAAAATTTATTAAGTTACATGATTCTCTGATTTCCAGAATCCTGCTGCACATTATAAAAAACATACCTCATAGCCATCTGATTTAATGGCAACAAAAATCTGGAAGACTCCTCCCTTGGTGAAGGGTTTATCAGTAGCAGTTTCCTCTGTCTCCCAGTTTCCACTTCTACAGCAGTTCAGGGCGGTACGATCACCAATGCGAGGGTTGTAGTGAAAAGCGGTGTCATCAGCATCAGATGTTCCAGTTTTAAAATTCATTTCAAAGCTGTGAAGACAATCAAAAGCACTACAAATGTTTGTCTAGAAAATTATTAACTCTTATGAAGTCTATTTTAGAACAATTTCTTCATTAAACTGTGCAAGCTTTGACACATGCAGAATTTATGTTATTGATTTATTATTGTATTCAGGAGGGTTTAGGCGTGTACCTCTTTGCCTCAGCAGGAAGAGTCCCCTGTAAGAATACAGCCATGTCTTGTTTAAACCCTCCTGGGATTTTACCCACATAGGGAAGTTTCTATAGACAGAACAATATGATTTGTACAATCAGGCAGCGATCATGACAAGTAAGAACAAATATTCTAATACTTAATGGTAAAAAGCAAGATTTGTACATTATAATAGAGCACATTGGTTAAGTTTAGAACATTCCCTCTGATATGTTGTGTGATTTCTGTGCATGTCGTGCATCGCTTTACTTACAGGGTTACTGATTGGATGTGAAATCTCTAAAGGCTTGTATGTTGCACACGAGGTTGAGGTCTGTGTGGTTGCAATTTTCTTTAGTTCTGTAAAGGATGAAGTAGTGCTCCAGCTCTGACAAAAATGAAGATATCAGACATATTATTGAAATGCAGCTTGAGAAGGAAAAAACAAGTAAATAAATAGTTACACCACAAATAACAAAAACCTGGTAAACATACATGAATAAAACCACAGACTTGGAGGGAAACATTTCCATGAACGTTCAATGTATTAACTTTATCTAGAGGAATGCGGTGCTTGAATGCGCAATGCTTAAAGCCATTCACATAGACCTGGAGACAGAAGACACATTTTATTATTAATTACAATATTCTTTTAATTACAACAATAGTTACATTTTGAAATTTCAAGACAAACCTCATAGCCCTCAGCATTAATGATAAAAAGAATAATGAATCCTTCTCCTCTGGTAAAGGGTTTGTCAGGTGCATTTTCCTGCTTCCCCCAGCTTCTGCTTTTGAGGGTGTTCAGAGCAGTACAATTACCAATGCGAGGATTGTAGTGAAAAGCGATGTCATCACCTTCAGCTGGCCCCGTTTTAAAATTTATATAAAAACTATGAAAATAACAAAAATATTGCAAAAATTAATTTCATGATTTTGGTGTGTCTGCTTTAATAACTGCAGCAGCGGTATTTTGTGTTTTCTTATTTAGAGCATACCTCTTTGCATCTGCAGGAACAGTTCCTTGAAAAACCACAGCCATATCTTGTTTTATTCCTCCTGGAATTTCCCCCACATAGGGAACTGCCTGGAGAGAGAACAGTCAATGTGCACAATCAAGTATCCACCATGTCGATAAGAAGAACAGTTCCCAGACATGATAAAATAATGTTCAATACGCCAATGTTATAAACAACTTGTATGAAATCAAATTGTGCTTCTGACATATTAAGCTGTTTGTCTGAGGAAATTTTACTTACTGGGTTGCTGACTGGATCAGAAATCTCTAATGGGATAAATGTTGAGCTTCCACTTCCCATCAGTACAGATCTCTTCTCTTTAATGAACAAAGAAGGACACGTCCATTTCTGGTGATAAAAGAAACATATCGAGCATGATGTTTAAATCTTTGTTGTGACCAGAAAACAAAGCAATTCAAATGTTTAAACTACATTAGAAACATTAATGACAACAACTTTATTACTTACCTGAATAAACCCACAGAGTAGGGAGGAAATATCACCATTAAAAGTAATTGCTGAAACTTTCTCCAGAGGAATACGATGTTTGAATGTACAGTGTTTTAAACCGTTTGTGTAGACCTGAAAAATAATTAGTAAAATTTATTGAATTACATGATTCTCTGATTTCCCAAATCCTGCTGCACATTATAAAAAAACATACCTCATAGCCGTCTGATTTAATGGCAACAAATATCTGGAAGACTCCTCCCTTGGTGAAGGGTTTATCAGTAGCAGTTTCCTCTGTCTCCCATTTTCCACTTCTGCAGGAGTTCAGGACAGTACGATCACCAATGCGAGGTTTGTAGTGAAAAGCGGTGTCATCAGCATCAGAAGTTCCAGTTTTAAAATTCATTTCAAAGCTGTGAAGACAATCAAAAGCACTACAAATGTTTGTCTAGAAAATTTGTAACTGTTATGAAGTCTATTTTAGAACAATTTCTTCATTAAACTGTGCAAGCTTTGACACATGCAGAATTTATGTTATTGATTTATTATTGTATTCAGGAGGGTTTAGGAGCGTACCTCTTTGCCTCAGCAGGAAAAGTCCCCTGTAAGAATACAGCCATGTCTTGTTTAAACCCTCCTGGGATTTTACCCACATAGGGAAGTTTCTATAAACAGAACAATATGATTTGCACAATCAGGCAGCGATCATGACAAGTAAGAACAAATATTCTAATACTTAATGGTAAAAAGCAAGATTTGTACATTATAATAGAGCACATTGGTTAAGTTTAGATCATTCCCTCTGATATGTTGTGTGATTTCTGTGCATGTCGTGCATCGCTTTACTTACAGGGTTACTGATTGGATGTGAAATCTCTAAAGGCATGGATGTTACACACGAGGTTGAGGTCTGTGTGGTTGCAATTTTCTTTAGTTCTGTAAAGGATGAAGTAGTCCTCCAGCTCTGACAAAAATAAAGATATCAAACATATTATTGAAATGCAGCTTAAAAAGGAAAAAAGCAAGTAAATAAACAGTTACACCACAAATAACAAAAACCTGGTAAACATACATGAATAAAACCACAGACTTGGAGGGAAACATTTCCACGAACGTTCAATGTAGTAACTTTCTCTAGAGGAATGCGGTGCTTGAATGCCCAATGCTTAAAGCCATTCACATAGACCTGGAGAAAGAAGATACCTTTTATTATTAATTACAATATTCTTTTAATTACAACAATAATAAATTATGAAATATCAGGACAAACCTCAAAGGTCTCATCATTAACGATGAAAAGAATAATGAATCCTTCTCCTCTGGTGAATGGTTTGTCAGGTGCATTTTCCTGCTTCCCCCAGCTTCCGCTTTCGAAGGTGTTCAGAGCAGTATAATTACCAATGCAAGGGTTGTAGTGAAAAGCGATGTCATCACCTTCAGCTGGCCCCGTTTTTAAATTTATCTCAAAACTATGAAAATAACAAAAGTATTGCAAAAAGAAATTTAATGAATTTTAGTGCATCTGCTTTAATAACTGTAGCAGCTGTATTTGGTGTTTTCTTATTTAGAGCGTACCTCTTTGCATCTGCAGGAACAGTTCCTTGGAAAACCACAGCCATATCTTGTTTTATTCCTCCTGGAATTTCCCCCACATAGGGAACTGCCTGGAGAGAGAACAGTCAATGTGCACAATCAAATATCCACCATGTCGATAAGAAGAACAGTTCCCAGACATGATAAAATAATGTTCAATACGCCAATGTTATAAACAACTTGTATGAAATCAAACTGTGCTTCTGACATATTAAGCTGTTTGTCTGAGGAAATTTTACTTACTGGGTTGCTGACTGGATTAGAAATCTCTAATGGGATAAATGTTGAGCTTCCACTTCCCATCAGTATAGATTTCTTCTCTTTAATGAACAAAGAAGGACACGTCCATTTCTGGTGATAAAAGAAAAATATCGAGCATGATGATTAAATCTGTGCTGTGCCCAGAAAACAAAGCAATTCAAATGATCAAACTACATTAGGAACATTAATGACAACAACTTTATTACTTACTTGAATAAACCCACAGAGGAGGGAGGAAATATCACCATTAAAGGTAATTGCTGAAACCTTCTCCAGAGGAATACGATGTTTGAATGTACAGTGTTTTAAACCGTTTGTGTAGACCTGAAAAATAATTAGTAAAATTTATTGAATTACATGATTCTTTAATTTCCCGAATCCTGCTGCACATTATAAAAAAACATACCTCATAGCCGTCTGATTTAATGGCAACAAATATCTGGAAGACTCCTCCCTTGGTGAAGGGTTTATCAGTAGCAGATTCCTCTGTCTCCCAGCTTCCACTTCTGCAGGAGTTCAGGACGGTACAATCACCAATGCGAGGTTTGTAGTGAAAAGCGGTGTCATCAGCATCAGATGTTCCAGTTTTAAAATTCATTTCAAAGCTGTGAAGACAATCAAAAGCACTACAAATATTTGTCTTTTAATAGATGAACTTTTATTAAACCAATAAAAAAAATCTGATTCTGAAGTTTTGACAACTGTAGAATTTATATGTTGTTTTTCTACTATTGTATTCAGGAGGGTTTAGGAGCGTACCTCTTCGCCTCAGCAGGAAGAGTCCCTTGTAAGAATACAGCCATGTCTTGTTTAAACCCTCCTGGGATTTTTCCAACATAGGGAAGTTTCTGGAGACAGAACAATGTCAATTGCACAATTAGGATGCCATGTCAAGTTAGCACAAATATTATAAGGCCTAATGTAAAAACTCACGATTTGTACATTATTATAGAGCAAGTTAAGTGAGTTTTAAACATTCCTCTGATATTTTCTGGTTCTCTGTCCATGTCACATACTGGATTACTTACTGGGTTACTGATTGGATGTGAAATCTCTAAAGGCATGGATGTTACACACGAGGTTGAGGTCTGTGTGGCTGTGATTTTCTTTAGTTCTGTAAAGGATGGGGTAGTGCTCCAGCCCTGTGGTAAAAATTGTAATATTCAGCATGTTACTAAGTTTCAGCTTGAGATGAAAATCTGTAAGGAAATAAACATTTACAGTATTGACAAAGAGAAACTTGCAAACATACATCAATTAAACCACAGACTTGCAGGGAAACATCTCCACGAACGTTAAATGTAGAAACTTTATCTAGAGGAATGCGATGCTTGAATGTGCAATGCTTAAAGCCATTCACATAGACCTGGAGAAAGATGATACATTTGATTATTAATTCCATTATTCCTTTAATTACAAAAATATTAAAATTATTATAAAATATTAGAACACACCTCATAGCCCTCAGCGTTGATGACGAAAAGAATGATAAAGGCTCCTCCCTGGGTGAAGTTTTTAACAGGTGCAGTTTCCATCTTCTCCCAGTTTCCATTTCTGAAGCTGTTCAGGGTGGTCTTTGCCCCGAAAACAGGCTTGTAGTGAAAAGCGATGTCATCACCATCGGCTGGCCCCGTTTTGAAATTTATTTCAAAGCTTTGAAGAAAAACAAAATATTGCAAAATATCTGGCACCATTATTGTGAAGTTTTATGGATTAGAATTCAAGGCACAAAAAAGAAAAGACTCCCAAAAATTGTAAGTGTCTTTTTCTTAATTTCTTTTGTTAAGTGATTTTAGAGCGTACCTCTTTGCATCCGCTGGAACAGTTCCTTGGAAAACTACAGCTACATCTTGTTTTATTCCTCCTGCAATTTCACCCACATAGGGAACTGCCTGTGAAGAGAACAGTCCATGTGCACTATCAAATATCTACCATTTCAAGAAGAAGAACAGTTCCATGTGATGAGGAAAAAACTTGTGTGAAATCAAATTGTATTTTTGTTTAATGTCTGTCATGGCTTTCTGGCTGATATTTTACTTACTGGGTTGCTGACTGGATTAGAAATCTCTAATGGGATAAATGTTGAGCTTCCACTTCCCATCAGTACAGATCTCTTCTCTTTGCTGAACAAAGAAGGACACGTCCATTTCTGGTGATAAATGAAAAATATCGAGCATGATGTTTAAATCTGTGCTGTGCCCAGAAAACAAAGCAATTCAAATGATCAAACTACATTAGGAACATTAATGACAACAACTTTATAACTTACCTCAATAAACCCACAGAGTAGGGAGGAAATATCACCATTAAAGGTAATTGCTGAAACCTTCTCCAGAGGAATACGATGTTTGAATGTACAGTGTTTTAAACTGTTTGTGTAGACCTGAAAAATAATTAGTAAAACTTATTGAATTACATGATTCTCTGATTTCCTGAATCCTGCTGCACATTATAAAAAAACATACCTCATAGCCGTCTGATTTAATAGCAACAAATATCTGGAAGACTCCTCCCTTGGTGAAGGGTTTATCAGTAGCAGTTTCCTCTGTCTCCCATTTTCCACTTCTGCAGGAGTTCAGGACAGTACGATCACCAATGCGAGGTTTGTAGTGAAAAGCGGTGTCATCAGCATCAGATGTTCCAGTTTTAAAATTCATTTCAAAGCTGTGAAGACAATCAAAAGCACTACAAATGTTTGTCTAGAAAATTAGTAACTGTTATGAAGTCTATTTTAGAACAATTTCTTCATTAAACTGTGCAAGCTTTGACACATGCAGAATTTATGTTATTTATTTACTATTGTATTCAGGAGGGTTTAGGAGCGTACCTCTTTGCCTCAGCAGGAAAAGTCCCCTGTAAGAATACAGCCATGTCTTGTTTAAACCCTCCTGGGATTTTACCCACATAGGGAAGTTTCTATAAACAGAACAATATGATTTGTACAATCAGGCAGCGATCATGACAAGTAAGAACAAATATTCTGATACTTAATGGTAAAAAGCAAAATTTGTACATTATAATAGAGCACATTGGTTAAGTTTATTTTATTCCCTCTGATATGTTGTGTGATTTCTATGCATGTCGTGCATCGCTTTACTTACAGGGTTACTGATTGGATGTGAAATCTCTAAAGGCATGGATGTTACACACGAGGTTGAGGTCTGTGTGGTTGCAATTTTCTTTAGTTCTGTAAAGGATGAAGTAGTCCTCCAGCTCTGACAAAAATAAAGATATCAAACATATTATTGAAATGCAGCTTAAAAAGGAAAAAAGCAAGTAAATAAACAGTTACACCACAAATAACAAAAACCTGGTAAACATACATGAATAAAACCACAGACTTGGAGGGAAACATTTCCACGAACGTTCAATGTAGTAACTTTCTCTAGAGGAATGCGGTGCTTGAATGCCCAATGCTTAAAGCCATTCACATAGACCTGGAGAAAGAAGATACCTTTTATTATTAATTACAATATTCTTTTAATTACAACAATAATAAATTATGAAATATCAGGACAAACCTCAAAGGTCTCATCATTAACGATGAAAAGAATAATGAATCCTTCTCCTCTGGTGAATGGTTTGTCAGGTGCATTTTCCTGCTTCCCCCAGCTTCCGCTTTCGAAGGTGTTCAGAGCAGTATAATTACCAATGCGAGGGTTGTAGTGAAAAGCGATGTCATCACCTTCAGCTGGCCCCGTTTTTAAATTTATCTCAAAACTATGAAAATAACAAAAGTATTGCAAAAAGAAATTTAATGAATTTTAGTGCATCTGCTTTAATAACTGTAGCAGCTGTATTTGGTGTTTTCTCATTTAGAGCGTACCTCTTTGCATCTGCAGGAACAGTTCCTTGGAAAACCACAGCCATATCTTGTTTTATTCCTCCTGGAATTTCCCCCACATAGGGAACTGCCTGGAGAGAGAACAGTCAATGTGCACAATCAAATATCCACCATGTCGATAAGAAGAACAGTTCCCAGACATGATAAAATAATGTTCAATACGCCAATGTTATAAACAACTTGTATGAAATCAAATTGTGCTGTTTGTCTGAGGAAATTTTACTTACTGGGTTGCTGACTGGATTAGAAATCTCTAATGGGATAAATGTTGAGCTTCCACTTCCCATCAGTATAGATTTCTTCTCTTTAATGAACAAAGAAGGACACGTCCATTTCTGGTGATAAAAGAAAAATATCGAGCATGATGATTAAATCTGTGCTGTGCCCAGAAAACAAAGCAATTCAAATGATCAAACTACTTTATGAACATTAATGACAACAACTTTATAACTTACTTGAATAAACCCACAGAGGAGGGAGGAAATATCACCATTAAAGGTAATTGCTGAAACCTTCTCCAGAGGAATACGATGTTTGAATGTACAGTGTTTTAAACCGTTTGTGTAGACCTGAAAATAATTAGTAAAATTTATTGAATTACATGATTCTTTAATTTCCCGAATCCTGCTGCACATTATAAAAAAACATACCTCATAGCCGTCTGATTTAATGGCAACAAATATCTGGAAGACTCCTCCCTTGGTAAAGGGTTTATCAGTAGCAGATTCCTCTGTCTCCCAGCTTCCACTTCTGCAGGAGTTCAGGACGGTACAATCACCAATGCGAGGTTTGTAGTGAAAAGCGGTGTCATCAGCATCAGATGTTCCAGTTTTAAAATTCATTTCAAAGCTGTGAAGACAATCAAAAGCACTACAAATATTTGTCTTTTAATAGATGAACTTTTATTAAACCAATAAAAAAAATCTGATTCTGAAGTTTTGACAACTGTAGAATTTATATGTTGTTTTTCTACTATTGTATTCAGGAGGGTTTAGGAGCGTACCTCTTCGCCTCAGCAGGAAGAGTCCCTTGTAAGAATACAGCCATGTCTTGTTTAAACCCTCCTGGGATTTTTCCAACATAGGGAAGTTTCTGGAGACAGAACAATGTCAATTGCACAATTAGGATGCCATGTCAAGTTAGCACAAATATTATAAGGCCTAATGTAAAAACTCACGATTTGTACATTATTATAGAGCAAGTTAAGTGAGTTTTAAACATTCCCTCTGATATTTTCTGGTTCTCTGTCCATGTCACATACTGGATTACTTACTGGGTTACTGATTGGATGTGAAATCTCTAAAGGCATGGATGTTACACACGAGGTTGAGGTCTGTGTGGATGTGATTTTCTTTAGTTCTGTAAAGGATGGGGTAGTGCTCCAGCCCTGTGGTAAAAATTTAAATATTCAGCATGTTACTAAGTTTCAGCTTGAGATGAAAATCTGTAAGGAAATAAACATTTACAGTATTGACAAAGAGAAACTTGCAAACATACATCAATTAAACCACAGACTTGCAGGGAAACATCTCCACGAACGTTAAATGTAGAAACTTTATCTAGAGGAATGCGATGCTTGAATGTGCAATGCTTAAAGCCATTCACATAGACCTGGAGAAAGATGATACATTTGATTATTAATTCCATTATTCCTTTAATTACAAAAATATTAAAATTATTATAAAATATTAGAACACACCTCATAGCCCTCAGCGTTGATGACGAAAAGAATGATAAAGGCTCCTCCCTGGGTGAAGTTTTTAACAGGTGCAGTTTCCATCTTCTCCCAGTTTCCATTTCTGAAGCTGTTCAGGGCGGTATTTGCCCCGAAAACAGGCTTGTAGTGAAAAGCGATGTCATCACCATCGGCTGGCCCCGTTTTGAAATTTATTTCAAAGCTTTGAAGAGAAACAAAATATTGAAAATATCTGCCACCATTATTGTGAAATTTTATGGATTAGAATTAAAGGCACAAAAAAGAAAAGACTCCCAAAAATTTTAAGTGTCTTTTTCTTAATTTCTTATTTTTAAGTGCTTTTAGAGCGTACCTCTTTGCATCGGCAGGAACAGTTCCTTGGAAAACTAGAGCTACATCTTGTTTTATTCCTCCTGCAATTTCACCCACATAGGAACTGCCTGGAGAGAGAACAGTCAATGTGCACAATCAAATATCCACCATGTCGATAAGAAGAACAGTTCCCAGACATGATAAAATAATGTTCAATACGCCAATGTTATAAACAACTTGTATGAAATCAAATTGTGCTGTTTGTCTGAGGAAATTTTACTTACTGGGTTGCTGACTGGATTAGAAATCTCTAATGGGATAAATGTTGAGCTTCCACTTCCCATCAGTATAGATTTCTTCTCTTTAATGAACAAAGAAGGACACGTCCATTTCTGGTGATAAAAGAAAAATATCGAGCATGATGATTAAATCTGTGCTGTGCCCAGAAAACAAAGCAATTCAAATGATCAAACTACTTTATGAACATTAATGACAACAACTTTATAACTTACTTGAATAAACCCACAGAGGAGGGAGGAAATATCACCATTAAAGGTAATTGCTGAAACCTTCTCCAGAGGAATACGATGTTTGAATGTACAGTGTTTTAAACCGTTTGTGTAGACCTGAAAAATAATTAGTAAAATTTATTGAATTACATGATTCTTTAATTTCCCGAATCCTGCTGCACATTATAAAAACATACCTCATAGCCGTCTGATTTAATGGCAACAAATATCTGGAAGACTCCTCCCTTGGTAAAGGGTTTATCAGTAGCAGATTCCTCTGTCTCCCAGCTTCCACTTCTGCAGGAGTTCAGGACGGTACAATCACCAATGCGAGGTTTGTAGTGAAAAGCGGTGTCATCAGCATCAGATGTTCCAGTTTTAAAATTCATTTCAAAGCTGTGAAGACAATCAAAAGCACTACAAATATTTGTCTTTTAATAGATGAACTTTTATTAAACCAATAAAAAAAATCTGATTCTGAAGTTTTGACAACTGTAGAATTTATATGTTGTTTTTCTACTATTGTATTCAGGAGGGTTTAGGAGCGTACCTCTTCGCCTCAGCAGGAAGAGTCCCTTGTAAGAATACAGCCATGTCTTGTTTAAACCCTCCTGGGATTTTTCCAACATAGGGAAGTTTCTGGAGACAGAACAATGTCAATTGCACAATTAGGATGCCATGTCAAGTTAGCACAAATATTATAAGGCCTAATGTAAAAACTCACGATTTGTACATTATTATAGAGCAAGTTAAGTGAGTTTTAAACATTCCCTCTGATATTTTCTGGTTCTCTGTCCATGTCACATACTGGATTACTTACTGGGTTACTGATTGGATGTGAAATCTCTAAAGGCATGGATGTTACACACGAGGTTGAGGTCTGTGTGGATGTGATTTTCTTTAGTTCTGTAAAGGATGGGGTAGTGCTCCAGCCCTGTGGTAAAAATTTAAATATTCAGCATGTTACTAAGTTTCAGCTTGAGATGAAAATCTGTAAGGAAATAAACATTTACAGTATTGACAAAGAGAAACTTGCAAACATACATCAATTAAACCACAGACTTGCAGGGAAACATCTCCACGAACGTTAAATGTAGAAACTTTATCTAGAGGAATGCGATGCTTGAATGTGCAATGCTTAAAGCCATTCACATAGACCTGGAGAAAGATGATACATTTGATTATTAATTCCATTATTCCTTTAATTACAAAAATATTAAAATTATTATAAAATATTAGAACACACCTCATAGCCCTCAGCGTTGATGACGAAAAGAATGATAAAGGCTCCTCCCTGGGTGAAGTTTTTAACAGGTGCAGTTTCCATCTTCTCCCAGTTTCCATTTCTGAAGCTGTTCAGGCGGTATTTGCCCGAAAACAGGCTTGTAGTGAAAAGCGATGTCATCACCATCGGCTGGCCCCGTTTTGAAATTTATTTCAAAGCTTTGAAGAGAAACAAAATATTGAAAATATCTGCCACCATTATTGTGAAATTTTATGGATTAGAATTAAAGGCACAAAAAAGAAAAGACTCCCAAAAATTTTAAGTGTCTTTTTCTTAATTTCTTATTTTTAAGTGCTTTTAGAGCGTACCTCTTTGCATCGGCAGGAACAGTTCCTTGGAAAACTAGAGCTACATCTTGTTTTATTCCTCCTGCAATTTCACCCACATAGGGAACTGCCTGTGAAGAGAACAGTCCACGTGCACAATCAAATATCCACCATGTCAAGAAGAAGAACAGTTCCATGTGATGAGGAAATAACTTGTGTGAATTTAAATTGTGTTTTTGACTAATTTCTGTCATGGCTTTCTGGCTGATATTTTACTTACTGGGTTGCTGACTGGATTAGAAATCTCTAATGGGATAAATGTTGAGCTTCCACTTCCCATCAGTACAGATCTCTTCTCTTTAATGAACAAAGAAGGACACGTCCATTTCTGGTGATAAATATAAAATATCGAGCATGATGTTTAAATCTGTGCTGTGCCCAGAAAACAAAGCAATTCAAATGATCAAACTACATTAGGAACATTAATGACAACAACTTTATTACTTACTTGAATAAACCCACAGAGGAGGGAGGAAATATCACCATTAAAAGTAATCGCTGAAACTTTTTCCAGAGGAATACGATGCTTAAATGTACAGTGTTTTAAACCGTTTGTGTAGACCTGAAAAATAATTGGTAAAAGGTATTGAATTACATGATTCTTTGATTTCCCGAATCCTGCTGCACATTATAAAAAAACATACCTCATAGCCGTCTGATTTAATAGCAACAAATATCTGGAAGACTCCTCCCTTGGTGAAGGGTTTATCAGTAGCAGATTCCTCTGTTTCCCAGCTTCCACTTCTGCAGGAGTTCAGGACGGTACGATCACCAATGCAAGGTTTGTAGTGAAAAGCGGTGTCATCAGCATCAGATGTTCCAGTTTTAAAATTCATTTCAAAGCTGTGAAGACAATCAAAAGCATTACAATCGTTCGTCTTTTAATAGATGAACTTTTATTAAATCAATAAAAAAAATCTGCAGCTGAAGTTTTGACAACTGTAGAATTTATATGTTGTTTTTCTACTATTGTATTCAGGAGGGTTTAGGAGCGTACCTCTTCGCCTCAGCAGGAAGAGTCCCTTGTAAGAATACAGCCATGTTTTGTTTAAACCCTCCTGGGATTTTACCAACATAGGGAAGTTTCTGGAGAAAAAACAATATAAATTGCATAATTAGGGTGCCATGTCAAGTTAGCACAAATATTATAAGGCCTAATGTAAAAACTCACGATTTGTACATTATTATAGAGCAAGTTGAGTAAATGTTAAACATTCCCTCTGATATTTTCTGGTTCTCTGTCCATGTCACATACTGGATTACTTACTGGGTTACTGATTGGATGTGAAATCTCTAAAGGCATGGATGTTACACACGAGGTTGAGGTCTGTGTGGCTGTGATTTTCTTTAGTTCTGTAAAGGATGGGGTAGTGCTCCAGCCCTGTGGTAAAAATTAAAATATTCAGCATGTTACTAAGTTTCAGCTTGACAGGAAAATCTGTAAGGAAATAAATATTTACAATATTAACAAAGAGAAACTTGCAAACATACATCAATTAAACCACAGACTTGCAGGGAAACATCTCCACGAACGTTAAATGTAGAAACTTTATCTAGAGGAATGCGATGCTTGAATGTGCAATGCTTGAAGCCATTCACATAGACCTGGAGACAGAAGACACATTTGATCACTGAATACATTATTTATTTGATTAAATATTAAATATAACTCTATTAAATATTAAAATTATTATAAAATATTAGAACACACCTCATAGCCCTCAGCGTTGATGACGAAAAGAATGATAAAGGCTCCTCCCTGGGTGAAGTTTTTAACAGGTGCAGTTTCCATCTTCTCCCAGTTTCCATTTCTGAAGCTGTTCAGGGCGGTATTTGCCCCGAAAACAGGCTTGTAGTGAAAAGCGATGTCATCACCATCGGCTGGCCCCGTTTTGAAATTTATTTCAAAGCTTTGAAGAGAAACAAAATATTGAAAAATATCTGCCACCATTATTGTGAAATTTTATGGATTAGAATTAAAGGCACAAAAAAGAAAAGACTCCCAAAAATTTTAAGTGTCTTTTTCTTAATTTCTTATTTTTAAGTGCTTTTAGAGCGTACCTCTTTGCATCCGCTGGAACAGTTCCTTGGAAAACTAGAGCTACATCTTGTTTTATTCCTCCTGCAATTTCACCCACATAGGGAACTGCCTGTGAAGAGAACAGTCCATGTGCACTATCAAATATCCACCATGTCAAGAAGAAGAACAGTTCCATGTGATGAGGAAATAACTTGTGTGAAATCAAATTGTGTTTTTGACTAATTTCTGTCATGGCTTTCTGGCTGATATTTTACTTACTGGGTTGCTGACTGGATTAGAAATCTCTAATGGGATAAATGTTGAGCTTCCACTTCCCATCAGTACAGATCTCTTCTCTTTAATGAACAAAGAAGGACACGTCCATTTCTGGTGATAAATATAAAATATTGAGCATGATGTTTAAATCTGTGCTGTGCCCAGAAAACAAAGCAATTCAAATAATCAAACTACATTAGGAACATTAATGACAACAACTTTATTACTTACTTGAATAAACCCACAGAGTAGGGAGGAAATATCACCATTAAAAGTAATCGCTGAAACTTTCTCCAGAGGAATACGATGCTTAAATGTACAGTGTTTTACACTGTTTGTGTAGACCTGAAAAATAATTGGTAAAATGTATTGAATTACATGATTCTCTGATTTCCCGAATCCTGCTGCACATTGTTAAAAACATACCTCATAGCCGTCTGATTTAATGGCAACAAATATCTGGTAGACTCCTCCCTTGGTGAAGGGTTTATCAGTAGCAGATTCCTCTGTTTCCCAGCTTCCACTTCTGCAGGAGTTCAGGACGGTACGATCACCAATGCAAGGTTTGTAGTGAAAAGCGGTGTCATCAGCATCAGATGTTCCAGTTTTAAAATTCATTTCAAAGCTGTGAAGACAATCAAAAGCATTACAATCGTTCGTCTTTTAATAGATGAACTCTTATTTAATCAATGTTTTTCTACTATTGTATTCAGGAGGGTTTAGGAGCGTACCTCTTCGCCTCAGCAGGAAGAGTCCCTTGTAAGAATACAGCCATGTCTTGTTTAAACCCTCCTGGGATTTTACCAACATAGGGAAGTTTCTGGAGACAAAACAATGTAAATTGCACAATTAGGATGCCATGTCAAGTTAGCACAAATATTATAAGGCCTAATGTAAAAACTCACGATTTGTACATTATTATAGAGCAAGTTAAGTGAGTTTAAAACATTCCCTTGAATATGTTCTGGTTCTCTGTCCATATCATGTACTGGTTTACTTACAGGGTTACTGATTGAATGTGAAATCTCGAAAGGCATGGATGTTGCACACGATGTTGACGTCTGTGTGGCTGTGATTTTCTTTAGTTCTGTAAAGGTTGAAGTAGTGCTCCAGCCCTGTGAAGAAAATGAAGATATGTTACTAAAATTCAGCTTAAGAATAGAGTAAATAAGTAATTTTTGTTTTTCATTAAGAATAATACATTTGCAAACATACATCAATAAAACCACAGACGTGGATGGAAACATTTCCACGAATGTTCAATGTAGAAATCTTCTCTAGAGGAATGCGGTGCTTGAATGTGCACTGCTTAAAGCCATTCACATAGACCTACAGAAAAAGATGCATTTGATTATTGATTAAAATATTCTTTTAATTACTAGAATAATTAAATGATAAAATATTAGGACAAACCTCATAGCCCTCAGCATTAATGATGAAAAGAATAATGAATCCACCTCCCCTGGTGAAGGGTTTGTCAGGTCCATTTTCCTGCTTTAACCAGCATCCGCTTTGGAGGGTGTTCATAGCAGTATAATTACCAATGCGAGGGTTGTAGTGAAAAGCGATGTCATCACCTTCTGCTGGCCCCGTTTTGAAATTTATCTCAAAGCTGCGAAAATAACAAATGTATTGAAAAAATAGAAAGAATTTCATGAATTTTTGTTTCATTAAATGTAGTAGCTAAATTATATTTTTCTACTTTATACTTTTAAGTGCTTTTATATCATACCCTTTTGAATCTGCAGGAACAGTCCCTTGAAAAACTACAGCAAAATCCTTTTTTATCTCTCCTGGGATTTGACCAACATAGGGAATTGCCTGGTATGACAAAAAAACAATGAGCACAATCAGGTCTCCATCTTGAAAAATAAGAGCAACTATGATAAAATTCCTGTTTTCTGCCTTTTAAAGCATTTTCTGATTGTGTCTGACTTGAAGGCTTCTTCACTCACTGGGTTGGTGATTGGATAATAAACCTCTAATGGGATGAATGCCTGGAGTCCGATCCCCATCAGTATAACTTTGCTTTCTTTGAACAAAGAAGCAGCTGCCCATTTCTAGGTCAAAAATATTAAGATGTCAAGATAGATCTTTAAATAAATAAATAAATAAATAAATAAAACTATTTACTTACTTCAAATCCCATCCAGTAGATTAAAACATCTCCCAATACTGCCAAAGTAGTAACACTTTCTATAGGAATTCGGTGATTGAACCTGTAGAGAGGTGTTCCATTCACATGGACCTGTAGTAGAGTTGCAAATTTATTTAGACATTACTCAAAAACTTTGTTCATCTATTTTTAAAGATTTATTTTGCTGCCCACCTCATAGTTATCCTTATTGATGATAAACAGCAATTTGAAGTTTGACCCCTTCACAAAGGGCGTAACAGGACCCAATTCTTCCTTCTGCCATGCCCCTTTCCTGAAGATGTTCATGTATACGCACTGACCAAACCGGGGGTTGAAATGGAAAGCGACATCATCCGAATCTTTTAACCCAGTTTTGAAGTTTATTTGAAACCTGCATTTTAATTACACAATAAAAGGAAATGGTTTTAAAAGTTATTCCCACTGAACTTTATAATGTTATAATGTAAAATTATAATTATATATAAAGAAATAAAAAATAAGTGGAAAAAATGATAGTATACTGTTGGGCATTAGCAGGAACAGTTCCTTCAACATGCAGTCGCATTCCTGATTTTATACCTCCAGATATTGGTCCAGCATAGGGAATTTTCTGTGGCACAAAGAACACATTATAATTACGAAGACATAGAATTATAAAACGATTATTATCTTTTATTATCATTGTGATCATTAGCAATATTAAATTTTTTTTTACAAAATTCAATGTTTTCTTTAAAATTTGCTATCAAACTCACAGGCTGGAGAATTGGATTTGAAACTTCAGATGAGATGGTAAAGGTGCTCGTGACTGTTTGGGTCAAATTCTGAACAAAAACATAGTTAGCAAAAAGTTTTACATTATCACTGCAATGATTATTGTATGTTTAGCATTGAAAAGATTATATATTTCAGTTTTTTTTATTGAGCAATCTCACATCTGTATTAAAAATTCTAAACTCAAAATCTAAATTTACCATTTTACTGATTCACTTATAATGACACCTGACCACAACATACATTTTAAATTAAGGATACAATTAATAAACATTATATAAATATACTGGACTGGATTTTTACTCCTTATAAATGTTTGAAAAGAAAATAAATAAATAAATAAATATATACATTCCGATTCACATTTAAAGTCATAACACATTGTCAATTATAAATGTTTAAAATTGAATTGTATACTGATTAAAAATACTTTAAATGGAGTCAATGTTAAACTAGCACTGACCTATAGCTAGCTTTAGCATACATGTCAGTTAGGGGCAAACTATCATGAAGGCTTGGAGGAAAATGACCACAAGTGACAACGTGGGCCACTATTTCTCAAAGCATAAAACAAAAATCATTATGACTATTATAAATATTATAACTGATTTACTTACTTCAAAACCCAACCAAAATATTAAAATGTCTCCTAATATTGCCAGGGTAGTGACGCTTTCAAGAGGAATTCGGTGACTGAATGTGTAGATGTGTGATCCGTTCACATGGACCTAAAGAAGAGCTGTATTAAGACTTTAATCATATAATTTATTCATCTATTTTTAGTAATTTATTCAGCTGCCCACCTCATAGTTATCCTTATTGATGATAAACAACAATTTAAAGGGTGACCCCTTCACAAAGGGCTTATCAGGACCTAATTCTTCCTTCTGCCATGCCCCTTTCCTGAAGATGTTCATGTATACGTACTGACCAAACCGGGGGTTGAAATGGAAAGCGACATCATCCGAATCTTTTACCCCAGTTTTGAAGTTGATTTGAAACCTGCATAAAAAATGTGTATTATTTTTTTCAATTGCAAAATACAAATAAACGGTTTTGAAAGTTATTTCAACTGAACTTTATAATGTATAATTATAATGAAATATTAAAAAAAAAAATTATGGAGAAAAAAAATGACATACTGTTGGGCATTAGCAGGAACAGTTCCTACAACATGCAGTCGCATCCCTGGTTTTATACCTCCAGTTATTGGTCCAACATAGGGTATTAGCTGTAATACAATTTCCCAGATATAAAATTATACAATTATTATTAGGTTCTATTTCCTGAAAATTATTGGAAAAAAATCTAAACAATTGTATTCCTTAATTATTTCAATAATTTTAATTATATAGACCGTGAATTTTTTTACTCACAGGCTGAATGAGTGGTTTTGAAACTTCAGCTGGGATGGTAATTTCCACATGCTCCATAAATGGAAATGTTTCGCTTTCCTGCTGATGGATAACAAAATCGTTATCAGAATTAATTCAAATGTTTTCAAGGTTTCATAGCTGAAATTGAAAAACAGAACTTGCTCAAAAATCATCATGATATTGTATAATCATATAAAATAAATAAATAAATAAACTGGGTTTGTGATGATAATAATAGCAAATGTTGCAAATTGGTTACGTTATAATTATTAATTAAATAGCATATACTGTATATTAATTATATTGCGCTATATACTTCATTACTAAACAAATATTTTATTTATGTCTGTTTGTTTAGTACAATGCAGTATAAACATGCACACACACACACACACACACACACACACACACACACACACACACACACACACACACACACACACACACACACACACGAACTAATCTGGAATGGGTGGATAGGGTTTTCCCCAATGGATTTTGCCTATAACAGCAAAGAACAGTACTTACAAACATCTGCCCCATGTGAGGGCCGAATTCATGATGACCAAGATGGCCACGATGACCAGGAATTCCACGTTGTCCATGATGCCCATGATGTCCACGATGTCCATGATGCTCATGATGTTCATGATGTTCATGATGTTCATGATGACCACCAGGATGCTCATGATGACCCCTTCCCCTTCCGTGTCCTCTGCCTCTACAGCTCATGATGGTGAACAATTGGATCAGAAGACGTGAAGATGCACACAACAGGCAAACTCCTGTGAGAACAGGATGAATGTCTGAACGTGTGCACAGAGCTTTATAGTGTACCATTAGTGGGGTGGAACTTCTTTTTGCCCAGGGGCAATGAAAGTCTCCAAGATGTTTTAATAAATGTTATCAACTAGTTTAAACTCGTTAGCCCTTTGGCAATGAACCGAAACTTTCACACGAAACAAAAAAAAACTTGATGTAATGTACAGTGAAGTAGCGTGTTACTCAATAAACCCATAGTAATTCAATAACATAATGTTGAATGTAAATTTATTTGTGGGTATATGATTTACATACAGGTAAATATTGTAATGCATATGTATATAAGTTCATGCAAGTTCATGCAAGACAAGGAGAAACTGGAGAATTGATATTTTTGCAACACACTTGCAAAACATTTTTCTTTTTTTTTTTTATTATTATTTATAAAGGCAAACAATAATATGTAAGGCCAGGTAATGTCAGAGAGCATGTATTGCAATATCCAAATTAACATATCAGAATTTTGGGGGCTCATTTAGAAGAGACACCTTAAAGAACTCAAATTAACTCATATTTAGGTGTCCTCACAATTATTGCAAAAATAAAAAAAAAAATGTAAAATTGGTTTTGGTGTTTTACATTTCTCAATTCAATGTTGACTTAAATGCTATCAAAAAGATAGAGAATGTTTTAGAAAGACAGTTTTAATCCATGCCATAGTTATTTAATTGTATTTAAGTCTTTAACAGAACAATGCAAAAACAGTCTCAAAACATTTTCATACCATTACGTGACAGCTAGATACTACTATACATACAAATAAAAAATGTCTGCAACTTGCAACAAACATTTCCTGATTGACACTATTAATAATAGAGACTGTTGCTATAATTAAAGCTTTCTTTAAGCTTACAATTTACGCTTTGCCCTGTTGAAACATATAGCGTTTTCCCCAAATGCTGTCTGTCTGGAACAATTTGCTTAAACTAGGCTACACAAACACACATCTATATATATATATATATATATATATATATATATATATATATATATATATATATATATATATATATATATATATATATATATATATAAGTATGTAATTAGTATTTTTATTATGTATTTAGTTTGAGCCAAATTATACTTTGGCTTTAGATCAAACGAGTAAACTTTACAATTGTCAGAAACAAAAGCATAATGAAATACACTGTCTCAGCAGTGGCATATCTGTGGGCTTTGAGATTTCTTAAAATCATTTATATGTAGTCTGGACATAAGTGGATTTTTTTTCTAAAACACACTGTGTTAGAACTCTGTTTTACATTTCGTGTTATATAAATCATTATATAAATAATAATAGTGCTAATGCTGAAAGAAAAGTTGTATTTCTCATACTTTATCTATTATACTTTATTATTATGTTAGGTCATGTCAAACTGAGCAGACAAACATCTGATTGTATTGTACTTCATTCTAATGTGGTAATCCAGAAAAGAGAAATAACCACAGAAGGCTAAATCATTTCTGAATGCACTGTTTATCAAATATACTGTATGTATGTAATGTATGTATCTAATATGAATGGTTCATAGGCATACTAGTGTTTTCTGCAGTCTCAATAAGCATGTAGTACTGGAATATACATTTAGTACTTCTGAATCTGCAAAGTGTGTTATAATAAAGATCATAAAATCATGTCACGTAAGTCTTAGCTCTAAATAGCAGTTCAAGGCAAATTAGCAAATAAAAAAATATAATAGTTAATTTCAAATAACCTCTTATCTGTGTATAATCTGAATCATACCTGAGGTACAGTAGCTGAGGTAGAGTTTTTAATTTGCTATTCAAATGATTATTTCTCGGAGAGGTCTTCGTGTGAGCCAAGGGCATAAAGCCAGGGGGGTAAATACCAAAAAAGGCACAATAGACATCAGGCCACCATTGCGTGCTTTTACTGTTAATTAATAGGTTATATAATGTCAGTTGAAGCAGCTATTTTTACTACACCTTAAATTGGATTACCCATTTGCTTTCCTATTCTTTACCTCTACAGACATTTTGGGAAACAATTTCATAAGTATAAAAGGCCAAATCAACTAGATAGGACATCATAATCTAATAAAAAATAAGTATATAACTAAAGTGTAGTTAAACTAAACTAAATGTACTAAACAAAATATACTGTTTCTAAAATACTGTCATCTGTTCATTCTATGCATCTAGACATCAGTTTTATATTTTGGAACTGTGAACTGTGGGTAGTTCACTCTATCAAGGCTTAATCTGCACAATAAGACTTAACAGAATAGAAAGCAACTGGCATTGTATCTAGAGGAAAGTAGTTGAAATTTTAACATTTGAATTCTAACTATTATTATGGAATTATGGATATTTATTTAATCAGAATGTGAATCAAAATCAGAATACTTTACTGATCCCATAGGTAAATAGTTTTGTTGCATTGCCTGCTATAGAGCTCTGATCTCAACTCAATTGAACACTTTTGGGATGAATTTAAAGTGCACCCCAGGCATCCTCACCTCAACGACATTAGTACCTGAGTTTTCTAACACCTGTGTGACTGAATGAGCACAAATCTCCACAAGCAAAAGCAAAAATCTAATGGAACATTTACCTATAAAATTAAACAGCAAATGGGCACTAAATGTGGAATAGTCTTCAAAATGCATATTTGAATCTTATGGTTAGGTGTCCACAATCAATTGTGTATTTGTGCATATACACACAGATACACAGCTGTGCCACATTTATATTTATGGCATATAGTTATATAATGAGAAGGTGTGTTGAACTTAGGCTGATAGACATAGCAGTATATATGTGGAGGTGCAACTAAATAAACCTTGTTGTATTATTAACTCAATGTAGATTATAGCACAGAGTTACAATGAGTGGGTACATTGAAATTAACCTTTTAGTTTATAATGGTAATTTAATTTTTCAGATTTAATTTAATGCATTAAATTAAATGTGAACTTTAGACTTAAGAACAGAAAATAGATCAATGGTGAGGTTAAATCAGTCGAAAGAAAATAAAATGACTATAGACACATGCAAAACATCCAATGTTGTAATGCAGGAAGATCAAAGCAGAATATTCTAATTTATTTTGCAATATCTGATTTGCAATGTCAATTTGAATCTCAAAAAAATATTCTCTTCAACTGTGAGAAATGACATCAAGTCCAAATATGACTGGATGTCGGCACACTTCTAAATGGCAACCGTTTTGCTTAGATTAAAAAGAATTAACTTAAAATAGAAATGTATCTTTTTTTTCTTTTTAGCTTAGAAAGAATGCTGTTCACCTTTCCAATGAGACCTTCAGACATCTTTCTTCTCCCATATGTCTTACATGCTTCATACAGTCAAATATGAGAACATGCATGTGCAAATGTTTAGTTTATTCTTTTATTAAAATTTAACAACTTTAAAATGTTTAGTTTACAGTTTACAATAATCAAAACCAATATCAATTGTAATCATAGCAACAGCAGACATTTTTTATTTGTATGTATAGTAGTATCTGGCTGTCACGAGGTGGTATCAAAAAGTTTTGAGATAGCTCTGTTTACAAGAAAGTATTTTATTTATCTATGTTTACACACTATCACCTTCAAAATAGTCCCCTTGCACAGAAATGCAATGCTCCCTGCGTGCTCTTAGCAATGCTCCTAACAATTTTGGAATATGTCCTGGAAGTCTTCTTTTTTTAAAGTGTGTCATACACCTTCTGCTATTTACGCTGGATCTCAGCAGTGTTGTTAAAATGGCAAACTGAAGGTTTAATCTTTGGGGAAAAAACAAAGGTCCATAAGAACCAAATCTGGCTATTAGGCTGGGTGCAGAAGTGGGATCATGTGGGTTGTTCTCAGATGATCATCATGCACAAGTTGCTGAATGGTTTTGACATTTTGGAGGGATGAGCTCTTTGAAGGTGTTCCTGAACTCTTGTCATCTTCCAGTGATGTTCTTCCACACTTGAAGCATGTGTGCCACTCAAAACACCTTAACTTAACAACTTAAATGTAGCATCACCGTATGTCGTTCATATGTCATGTCAGATTTGCCCAGGTTCACAGAGAATTTGGCGTTTGCTCTTTGTTTTAACTTGCTGTTTATGATGAAATCGCAGCCTGGTAACACACGTGAATAGAATAGCACCAGTTAGCACCATTAGTCTCAAACCTTTTTAATACCACCTCGTACTTACTTCCATTTATACAAGTTTGTTAAGCCTGCAAACAAGGATTGTATGAAAATTATAAATATACTTATATAAAAATACATTTGGCACACTCTGTTCTTTTTAGAGATACTTTGTCCTCCCTGCATTCATGGTACAGGGCCATTAACACACACTTTTATTGCCCCACAAATTGTCCTTTGTCTATGAGGCCCACATCCAGCAGAGATTGTTTATTTGACTCTATCTATCTATCTATCTATCTATCTATCTATCTATCTATCTATCTATCTATCTATCTATCTATCTATCTATCTATCTATCTATCTATCTATCATCATCATCTCTTTAAATTCTATTTTGCAATGTTTAAAAGCTGCCACTAGGTGTCCTCGAACTTCTAAAACGTAGCCTTCTACTTCTTTTTCTTCTTCCCTTCTTCTTCTACTTCTTTCCACTGCTCCCATTAGGGGTCACCATAGCAGATCATTCATCTTCAAACCACTCTGTCCTCTACATCTGTCTCTTTCAGACCAGCTACCTGCATCTCTTCTCTCACCACATCCATAAACCTCCTCCTTGGCCTTTCTCTTCTCCTCCTTCCTGGTGGCTCTATCCTGAGTATTCTTCTACTGATATACCCCATGTCCCTCCTCTGCACATGTCCAATCTTAATCGGGCCTCTCTCGTTTTGTCCCCAAAATGTCCTACATGCGCTGTCCCTCTAATAAACTCATTTCAAATCTTGTCCATCCTCGTCACTCCCAATGAAAATATCAACATCTTCATCTCTGCTACATCCAGATCCACCTGCTGTCTTTTACTCAATGTCACTGTTTTTAAACCATACAACATCGCAGGTATCACCACAGACCTATAACAGGCCTTTCCCTTTCAGTCTTGCAGATACTCTTCTATCACAAATCACTCTATCACTCCTATCACTCTTCTTCACCCACTCCACCCTGCCTGCACACTTTTCTTCACTTCTCTAACGCACTCTCCATTACTTTGCACTGTTGACCCCAGGTACCTGAACTCCTCCACCTTCTCCACCTCTTCTCCCTGCAACCACACCACTCCACTGCTCTCCCTCTCATTCACACACATGTACTCTGTCTTACTCCTACTGACTTTCATTCCCCTTCTCTCCAGCGCATATCTCCACCTCTCCAGGCTCTTCTCAACCTGCTTTCTACTCTCACCACAAATCATAATATCATCCGCAAACATCATAGTCCAGGGAGACTCCTGTCTGTCCTCGTCCATCATCCTGTCCATCACCACTGCAAACAGAAAAGGGCTCAGAGCCGATCCTTGTTGCAATCCAACTTCCACATTGAACCAGTCTGTCATTCCTACTGCACACTTCACTGCTGTCACACTGTCCTCATACATGTCCTGCACCACCCTCAAATACTTCTCTGACACACCTGACTTCCTTATACAATACCACAACTTTTCTCTAGGCACTCTGTTGTACGCTTTCTCTAAATCTACAAACACACAACGTTATTATTTCTGACCTTTATACTTTTTCATCAACATTCTCAAAGCAAATAATGTGTTTGTGGTGCTTTTCCTTGGCATGAAACCATACTGTTTCTCACAGATGGTCTCCTCTTCTCTCAGCATGGCTTCCACTACTCTTTCCCATAATTTCATGGTGTGACTGAACAACCGGCCAGCAGTTGCAATTAGTTCATTTTTAATAGGTAAAATCTTTGACATCATCCACTGTGTGAAACACGTGAGAGTTATTTTCTGTTCCTTTATTAAAAAATATATATATAAAATGGAAGGGTGTTTAAACATGATGTAAAAGTTTATTTCTATTAAAGGTTTGTTTGTTTATTAATGTTTTGAGCAGATATTTTTAATGTAACATATTTCAGATTAATATTCTTGATTGAGACAGGTATTGGTATTGAAAATTTTGGTCTTAAATGTATTCGGTATCAGATTGAAAATAAAATTAAAACATACACTTTCTCCACAGGTATACAGTGACATGGGTGTGTATGCACTAAAACTATTTTTTGAGCCCCACTTTGTTGACTGGATAAACGTTTTTGACTCTGAGTTTTCTCTGTCCATTGTGATAAGTTTGACTAGTTGTAAATACTTATTGCTATTGTAATATATGTAAATCTTTGCACATATTTATTTGTGTTTACAGGTAGCAGAGGTATGGCTGCTTTTTGTGTTGGGTGTGGGTTTCTTTTCTGTTTTTGTTGAGGGACTTTAAGGAATTTGTATCTCTTTTTGCCTTTTCTTTTTGTGGGTAATTTATATTTCTTATCCTGAGTGTTTTGTTTGTTATTTTGGCCCGAGTCCCACCTGAACCTCCCATTTTATGCTTTATTTCTATAACTATCAGGATACCAAATACCTCACACACTGTATCCATCTTCCATCCACCACCCTGTGTCTTCAATCACACTGTGCCCAAACATAGACTGTGTCATAAAACCTATGCACAGATTTGGATGTAAATTTAGGACGTAATCAATTTATATATCAAAGTTATTAGGTCATTAATAAATATGTAAAGCTCACTGGGACCAACCTTTACTCATCAAATGCCCCTTTCTGTGCAGTGTGAGGTAAACATTACCTTTCTTATATATAAAACCTTTAAAAATATTTTTCATTCATCAACTTTATCTATTATATTCACTAACTAATGAGATTAAGGCACTGTTAAGCCCCACCCATATCTCAAATCATCAGTGTTTTCTAATTTTTCCAAATCACAAATAATCATCAGATCAGTGTTGGATTTAGGCAAGGGTGACATGGCATCCCCCCAGGGGCAGCACGGGGTGTCCATGCAAAATAAAAAAGAAAGAAAAGCGATCAGGTATTTTTACTGCTCATTTGCATGGTCACGTCAATGATATCATGTCACCCTCAATTAACCTGGTCGAGACAGGAGGGTTGGTTGACATCACCTCAGACTTCAAGATTTCCAGTGGGAGAACTGACAAGACCTGGAGTGATGCCACCTCAGTAAGGAGAGCTAAATCCAAATCCTTCCTGCCTGGCGGCTCCATCCTCACGTTTCTCCTCTGCACATGACCAAACCCCTGCCCACACCCAGAATGTGGAACATAACAATGGGGACCAGTAACTATTGCTGTTGTTAATTTTGTTTAGTAAAGTTCTTAAAAAGGCCCTTTTTGACACTGGGTTTTCATTTTCAGAGTTCAGTTCTTCTTTCTAAGGAAAAGGGTAACATTTTTTGTATTAAAAAAACAACAACAACAACAAAAAACAAGTGTAATATTTAAAATCAATATGGACTGGTTTTGGGATCTATTTACAAACACGTCTGTAGCTCCATCGAGGTCGGAATCATGGTTAAGAAAAAAAAAATACCTCATCCTTTTGTTCCTTCATTAAAAACGACTTGTTGCTACAGTTACTTGCTAACAACAGCATAGAACAACTAAATGGTGTAATTTACAATTTGTTTCATAAGTTGGCTTTAGTAGAAAGATAACCTCAAGTTCTCAAGGACTCAAGTGATCCGAGTAAAAGAAGAGAAAGATTTATGAATCCAGAGTCATATAAAGTATTGGGTTATTTAACCGGGATGAATCCGGATTCGCTCATCTCTAGTGTCTTTTCTTTTTTATCTGACACCAAGTACATTCAAGACCAGAATCTTTTATTCCAATTCCTGTCTTAAAAAACAAAAAAGATTAAAAAACTTTGTTACATCAAAAAAATATATCTATTTAAAAACAGTAATAATCAAACTTTTATAAACTTTCAAATAGTTTTAACGTCCCTTCCATTTTTTCAGGAAACTTCCTGCATAGGATTCACTCCCCGGATTCGGTGAATTCAAAATATTCGGTGAGTGCCCTCTAGTGGAATTCCATGGCAAAAGCAGACAGAATCCCAACTGACTCAAGGGACTCATGAGACTCGGTTCACTGAGTGATTCAGTAGGATTTGAATCAGTAAACGGATTCGGATTTCTCATCTCTGAAATAAATGGTATCGCCCGTTCCAACAGTTGTGGGCGGGGCTTCAAAGTTCTGCGTTTCCTGCCATTACCGTTGAGTGTATGAAAGACGCGCCTCTTAAATTAACATGCTATTTTCAAATGCGATTGTATTAACTGCAGTACTAATACAGCGTTGTTTAAAATACACACAAAAATGAAAAAAGAACAAATAAGAACAGAAAATATAATTACATTAAATTAACACGGGGACTTCTAAGTAAAGTTTTCACTTCCGGGTTAGGGCGCTGCCGTGTCAAATCTTATTAGCCAAATAGTGTAAAGCGCGGTAAAGCCCCGCCCACACGAGAGGGTTGTGTCAAAATGGCGACCCTAAACCAAGCAGAATCCTGTTGATTTAAAACTCGTCATTTATTTGTCCCTGAGTTTAGTGTTTTTTTAATTTCAGGTTTAATTTCTGCACAACAATTATGACTTAGTTGAAATAAAAAGCGCAGACATGTAGCTTTATAGATCATGCTTAGATATTTGATCTCATTTTGGAAATAATACGCAAAAAAATTGCCTAAATTTCAATCAATAAATTCTTTACATTATTTGTCTCAAAATCTTGTTTTCAAAATGAACAACAACTTTTGTGTATCTAATTTAATTTTGTAATTTAAATTCTATTTTGCAATGTCTAAAAGCTGCCACTAGGTGTCCTTGCAACCTCTCCAAGTAACCAAAAACTTAATCGAATGTAAAGCTCTTTTGCATTTAAGTCAGCAATTCATGAGACATACTAACGCTCATACCCTATGTGTACTGAAACCCAGCTATTAGGGTTGTGTAAGCCAGTGCACTCTTTCCAGGACCCAAACCCAGAAAAATGGAGAGGGTTGAGTTAGGAAGGACATTCGTCTTAAAACATGCCAAATCAAATATGTGGATTGTTAGAGGCCTGGATTACCAATGACGGCCACAGGTATTGTTAGCCAACAGGGTACCGGTGGAAATTGGGCTACTTTTGGTTGAAGGAGAAGAAGGAGAGGGGGAAGACGTCTACAGAGACGGCAGGAAAAGGAGAAATGTTGGAGAGTAAAGGTTCGGGTTGGCACTTTAAATGTTGGTACTATGACTGGTGAAGGGGGAGAGGTAGCTGATATAATGAAGCAAAAAAAGGTAGATATGTTGTGTGTACAGGAGACTAAGTGAAAAGGGAGTAAGACCAGTAAGGCCTTCTTTATTAAGAAGAAGGAGGAGCATAGGGTGACGTATAAGAGTGGAGGAAGGTGCACACAGGTGGACTATGTTCTATGCAGGAGATGCAACCTAAAAGACATTGGAGATGTTGGCAGTGTAACTAGACAGCATCGGATGGTGGTCTGTAGTATGGTTTTGGACTTGAAGAAGAAGAGGGGGAGAGTGAAGACTGAAAAAGAATAAAATGTGTTGTTTAAAGACAATAAACAAAGATAAAAATCTGACAAATTTCATAAAAGCAAGAAAATCCAATAAAACACATTTAATTCATTTGTATTTATTTATTTTTTTAATCATAGTACTCAATTTTTCAAGAACTGGCAGAAATCTGCATTGCCCAATAATAATACCATTAAACAGAAAAGAAAATCATACTAAAGACACAGTATGTTTCTTGAACCTCCCATTTGAGTCTCTCTAATGGAGAATCTTGATGCAAGCTTAAACATATTAAAGCCTTTTCAGTGTAGATTGTGGTTCATCTACCCTTCAACAATAAATCAGACCAGACTTTCACTTGAATCTTCTGGACGGTCTTTCACTTCATTCCGCATTTTTTGCATAGACACAAGTCTTGAATTTCTTCTAGTATTAAAGTAAGCCTCACAGCAAAACATTAGATGATGCAATGAAGAGAAAAAAAACCAAATGTATGTGAATTAATGCTAAAAATTTTTTATGAACATGTCTGGAAATAACCACATGCTAAAAAGTGATGTTTAGGCAGTGTGGACTGTGTTGGTTTCTGTTCCATCATTATAGTGAGTAAAACAGCACAGGTGGTATCAGTTTGTAGACTGTAAAACACAATGATAAGTTAGTGAAAAGGAATATTGAATTTTAAGCATATTTGTAAGTGTGTGGTGTGTCGTCTTCTCCATGTGCATGCTTTAATCTTCGTACATTATTATTTACTCATGGATGGACTTTTCCAGTTCTGGGGAAACACAAAATATTAACCATGTTATTAATGTACCTCTCATTGAACCTCTTAAAAACAAAACGAAAACGGAACGAGAACGCTTTACTTACTTCAATAAAACCAATCATCTGAATGGAAACTTGGCCACGGATGGAAATCGTTGAAACTTTCTCCAGAGGAATGCGATGTTTGTATGTGCAATGTTGCGTGCCATTCACATAAACCTGTAGAAACATGAGACATTCATTTCATGTATTTAGTTTTTTTTTTTTTTTTACCATAAATTTTAAGTGCAAACTACATTATAAAACAAACCTCATATTCATCTGATTTAAAGCCAACGATAATTTGGAAGGCTGCTTCCTTAGTGAACGGTTTGTCCGGCACAGATTCCTCCTTCTCCCATCCACCTTTTCTGAAGGTGTTCAATGCGGTATAATAACCGAGCCGGGGGTTAAAGTGAAATGCAATGTCATCATTGGCACCTTTCCCTGTTTGGAAATTAATTTCAAATCTATACAAAAAACAAAGAAACAAGTAATGTTTTTAAAGCATTTATAAATCCATATATTTCTACATTGGCATTTGAAAGTGATGAAAAAGCATACCTGGTTGCATTTTTAGAGACGATTCCTTGAAACAGAACAGCCATGTTTTGTTTTATGGCTATCGGGATTGTATCCACATAAGGAATTGCCTGAATAGAGTATACAGTATATACAGTGTAAATGATTAGATATACAACAAATAATGTATAGGAACAAATTTTTTTTGTGACACAATAATGAAACTGATATTTACTTAATTATAATAGAGCAAGTATGTTAGATTTAATGCAAAATATGTAACATTCATCAGTTTCCCATAATGCTGAATTACTTACAGGGTCTTTGATTGCTTTTGAAATCTGTAGAGTGATTGTGGTTGACGTTGTGGTTGTTGTAGTGGTTGTAGTTGTGACTTTCTTTAGTTCCTTATAGATTGAAGAGCTACTCCAATTCTGGTAAAGAAAAAAAATGGTTTTTAAAAAAATAAAAAAATTAATAACATTATAGAAAAAGAAGAAATATTCTGTCGACTTACCTCAATACGACCGCACACCAGGGAGGCAACATCTCCAAGAATGTTAAGTGTTGAAACTTTCTCCAATGGAATGCGATGCTTGAATGTGCAAAGTTTGAAGTCATTCACGTAGATCTGCAAAAAAAAAAGAGACACGTTACTGTTGTTCTTTCATGCTAAATATGCATGCAGACAATCACAAAACATACCTCATAGGCCTCAACAGTGATGACTAGAAACAATTTGAAGGTGATTCCCTTTTCAAACGGGTTTTTAGGTGCAGTTTCCTGTGTTTCCCATTTTCCATTTCGGAAGCTGTTCATGTAGACATCTTGACCAATGCAAGGGTTGAAATGAAAAGCGATGTTGTCAGCATCAGATGGCCCCGTTTTGAGACTAATTGCAAAGCTGAAAAGATAAATAAAATATGTATCTTTAATAAAACAAACATTCTTTTTGGGGGACAGCAAATATTATAAACTATTACATTATTTTGCCATAACATGCACAATGAATCTGAAAATTTATTTTACACCTCTTATGGAAATGAACTCTCTACTGTAGCAAATAAAACATATATTTAACTAATTAAATAAAAGTTGTATTCAGCAAACATTTATACTGTAAGCACAGCACATCGAAGCTATTTTCTCCATATTTGTCCATTTAACCACATACTTTTTGCCGTCTTTTGGAACAACCGCTTGGAACATTAAGGCTGTATCTTGTTTTATCCCTTCCTTGAATTTACCCACAAAGGGTATTGTCTGTATGGAGAAAAGCATGTGAACAATCAGCTATAAGCCATCACAGAGCAGTGACTACAGAAAGTCCTGTGTGACTGTGGTTATATTCATGTCTGTGCTACGTGCTGGTTTACTCACAGGGTTGGAGACTGGAAATGAAAGCTCTGTAACAGTGGGTGCTGGACTTGAGTCCAATATAAGTGAAGAAAAGGAAGAGGTCTTCCAGTTCTGATGGAAAAAAGAAGCAGATTATCCAGAAAAAACTGCCTTTACTTATAACATTTATAGCAAGACATTTACATTTACAAACTTACATCAATTTGCATACTTACGTTAATAAAACCACAAAAGAGAAGAGAAACATCTCCTAAAATTGCAAGTGTTGTAACTTCCTCTAGAGGAATGCGGTGCTTGAACACGCAGTGCAATACGTCATTGACGTAGACCTGCAGAAACGTGTAATTTTAAACATCATGTAAAGTATTTATTTAATGTAGTTTAAACATGTGTTTATATATTTAACAGATGCCTTTATCCCGAGTGAATATAGTTATCGCAAATCAATATTAAAGAATACACACCTCATATCTGTCAGTTTTGATGACTAGAAGAAGTTTAAAGGCTGCTCCTTTGGTGAAGGGTTTGTCAGGTGCAGTTTGCTCCTTCTCCCAGCTACCTTTTCGGAAGCTGTTCAGGTAGACATATTGGCCAATGCGAGGGTTGAAATGAAAAGCGATGTCATCATCATCGGAGAATCCCGTCTTGAGATTTATTTCAAAGCTGTGAATAAAAGCAAAAGTATTACAAATATTTGTTCAAAGTATTATTTAAGTAATTGAACTATACAGTTTAATTATTTTCTTAGCCCTTCTAACAACACACAGAAGTGACATGAGCAAACATCTTAAAAATAAACGCAGAAACAGACTGAATAGCGTTTACATTGCGGGAAAAGACCACTTAGCAGGTAAAAATATATTGAATATATTTTATAATTTATCTTGAATAATCATTTTAGGATTAAAATAAGCCTAAACCTATTTCTCAACTTAAATGTATTAACATTTATAGAATATTATAGAATATTTACATAATATTCATATTTTTTATCTTTGAATGAGTACCTGAGAATAATTAAATATTCAACTAATTAATTTCAGAGTTTCAGTTTATTTAAATGTTTTAATAGTACTTCATAGTAATAATCTTGCAGTGGTTTTTGCAGTACGTCTACAGCAAATGTTATTATTTCAGTTGAAGTGCATACCGTCTGGAATCTGCAGGAAGAGTCCCATTGAAAAGAATAGCCATGTCTGGTTTTAATCCTCCTTGGATTTTAGTTTGATAGGGAAGTATCTGTAAAAAAAATAAATAATAATAATAATAAAAATCAGGTATCTGTCATCAAGCAATGCTGTCGATTGTAAAATGTTTCGTTTGGCATGTTATTGTAATTATGCCATATTCTTTATTTGTGATGGATTACTTACAGGATTGCTGATCTGATACGAAACATCTTTATTGACAGGTGCAGAAGTTGAACAAAAAGAAGATGTCTTCCAGTCCTGGAGAGCAAAGATAAATATCAAGCATGTTCTTCAAAGAAACAGCTTTGCTCAGGAAAAAAATCCAAACAAGAACAATCAACTTTACACTTACATCAATTAAACCACATATGGGAAGGAAAATATCTCCACGAATTGCCAGTGTTGAAACTTTCTCAAGAATAATGCGATGCTTGAATGTGCAATACATTAGACCATTCACATACACCTAAAAGTAATGGTATATATTTGATTAATGGTCTTGAATAGTTATTTTAATCACAATTTTTATCACAAATAAAACAAAATGAAAACATACATTATAGCCCACTGATGTGATGACAACAAACATATTCAAGGCTGTTCCCTCAGTGAAGGGGATGGCCGGTGTAGGTTCCTTTTCATCCCAGCTACCATTTCTGAAGCTGTTTAGGTTGACATATTGTCCAATAATAGGATTGAAATGAAATGCAATGTCATCAACATCAGTTGGTCCTGTTTTGAAATTGATTTCAAAGCTGAAACAAAAATCAAGAGTAAAACTACAATGTGAAAATGTGAACCAAAGTGAAAATGTTTCTAATCAATGAAATGTATTGTTTCCTTAGACCTTTTTTTTTTTTCATATAACTTCTACAGTTTCACCAGTTTAAAAATTAGTTGTACCCTTTAGCATGTGTGGATACAGTCCCTCGCAAGAACAGAGACATGCCTGGTTTTAACCCTCCTGTGATTGAACCCACATAGGGAAGTGCCTGGACAAAACACAGCGAATGTTCATTATTATGCATCTACTACAAGGGATAGAATCCATACTTAAATATATGATCATGAAGCATTTCAAATTTCGATATGAAAATATTGTGATAATCAATTACATAGTGTGACTTACAGGCTGGATGTATGGCTGTGAAACCTCTGTTGGTAGTGGTAACAGATTTTGACTCTCCTTTCTTGTGATTTTAGTTTGGTCCGCAATGAAAGCAGATTTGCTCCAGTTCTAATAAAAAATTTAAATTCGACATTTTTTTTACATATTTATTCATTTTACTTATTATTTATTTGTACTACTCATTAAAGTAGTAAAAACATGTTAACTTACATCAATAAATCCGTAGAAAGGGACTGAAACATCTCCATATATACTAAGTGTACAATCGTTTCCTAGAGGTAAGCGATCCTTGAACGTACAGAAGAACAATCCATTGACATAGACCTAAAGGAGAAAAGAAAATATTACATTTCATATTTAGATATTTACTATTTTAACTGTCTATAAGCAATAAAATACACCTGAAGCAAAAACACACCAAGAAACACACCTCAAAGCCATCAGATGTGATGACAACAAACATAGTAAAGGATGTTTCCCTTTGGAAGGGTTTAATTGAGGCAGATTCGTTACACCCCCAAGCACCGTTTCTGTAGCTGTTCAAGTATACAGACTCGTTAATGCGAGGTTTAAATTGAAACGCAATGTCACTCTCTGGAGTCCAGCCTGTTTGGAAGTTTATCTCAAAGCTGTGAAGAAAATCATGCAAAATATAAGTCAAAACCTCCATTGGAGTATTTCGAAATGCAATGTAATTAAAATTAGACCCTACATTACGGCATGTGCAGAAACAACCCCTTGAAAGTAGAGTGCCATGTCTGTTCGTAATCCTCCCGGTATTTTTGCAAAATAGGGAAGTGTCTGTAAAGAGAATGAAGAAGAGAATAAATAAAAAAAATCTTATGTGCATCGCACTGGTACATTGGAGTTTTAATTTCTTGTGTCTTGATGTATTTTCTGTCAACTCACAGGCTGAATGACTAGATGTGAAAGATCTGAAGGGTCTGCCAACAGGCTTGAGAATGTGGTCCCCATGCCTGTGATTCTTGATTGGTCCATGCATAGATACAAACTGCTCCAGTTCTGATAATAAAATTAGAGAGATATGACACATATATGATTTTGACCCCAAAGAAGATTACAGCTACTTACATAGGAAATGATTGTACCTACATCAATAAAACCATAGATGGGTTTGAAGGCATCACCACGAATGCCAAGTGTTGATACTTTCTCCACAGGAATGCGGTGCTTGAATGTACAGAGTCTCAGGCCATTCACATACACCTGCAGGAGAATTATAAAAAAAAGTTTATAAATGTGCATGTGATACTTTATACGAATTTCTGAAGAGCAACAAAATCACACCTCATAATTGTCTGAATTGATGACAAAAAACATGTAGAAGCCTGCTCCTTTGTTGAATGATTTGTCAGAGACACATTCCTCCTTTTCCCAGCTGCCATCTCTGAAGCTGTTCAGGTAGACATATTGACCAATGCGTGGGTTGAAGTGGAAAGCGATGTCATCGCTGTCAGATTCCCCTGTTTTGAAATTTATTTCAAAGCTGCGAAAAAATAATAAATGATTAACAAATTAATAGTCAACTGACATAATAACAATAATTGATAATAAATTCTTTATTTTATACATAGAGTAAAAACACACCCTTTGCAATTAGTAGGAATGGTGCCTTGGAAGAACACAGCCATACCTGTCCTTAGTCCACATTTGATTTTACTCATATAGGAAAGTCCCTGGTAGATAGTAATTTGCAAATAAATAAGATATTTGGAGTATTATCTTCAGGATGTATGGCTGTATGTTTTAGATAATGTTTTGACATTTCTTGACATCGCATAACTCACAGGTTGGATGAGTGGATTTGTCACTGCTGCTGGTAGTGATAACGGCCTTGAAATTAAACTTCCCATGACTTTGGTATTTGATTGGCTCAAATTCAGTGTGTTCCAGTTCTAAAAACAGGCATACCAATCATTAATTATATATAACTAGCTTCACTAGATGTGAAATGTATTTCCTACATCAAATTTCCAAAAAGACATCAGTTTCAAATTCATTGCTTTACTTACATCAATAAAACCAAAGATGGGGATGGAAACATCTCCAGAAATGGCAAATGTTGACACTTTGTTTAGAGGAATGCGGTGGTTGAACATGCAGTGTTTAATGCCATTAATGTAGACCTGCAGACATGAATTGGCAATTAATTATTTATTATTTATGTTATACTTGATTTATTTAAAACATTTGTTCACAAATACACACCTCATAGCCTTCCGTTTTGATGATGATCAAAATTTGGAAAGCTGCTCCCTTGATAAAGGGTTTGTCAGAGACACATTCCTCCTCCTCCCAGCCCTTTCTTACGTAGCTGTTCATGTAGACATATTTACCAATGCGAGGGTTGAAGTGATAAGCGACATCATCATTATCACCAGGCCCAGTTTTAAAATTAATTTCAAAGCTGTGAAAAGAAATTGGGGGTTAAAAACAAAAACATTATTTTATATTCTAGTTTTTTTTATTAATCTATATTTTGAATAAAAAATAAAAATATAAAAAAAGCTGGTGATGGGTATATTTAAATATTCTGTTAGGGTTTTACAGAGGATACTAGTATTCTACTAAACTATGAAATGAGCGTATACCTTTGGGCATGTGCAGGAAGAGTGCCTTGCACTATCACAGCCATATCTGGTTTTATTCCTCCTTTGATCGTGCTTACGTAAGGAAGAACCTTTGATGAATGCATAAAATTATAAAATAAAAAAAATAAAAAAATACATACACAAACAATACTGACAATATATTTAATTAATTGGAAATGCAGTCTATATATTACTTATGTTGTAAATGATTATTATAGTTAAAACAGCTGGTTTCAACTTCAAATGATTAGCTGTTTTTCATTCCACAATGGCTGACAGAGAAAAAAATTTGACTTCATACTTAAAAGGCCACTTTGTTAAGCTTTTTTATGAACCATTTATACTTTTGCATATTCTTTCCTGTAGAATTTGGACAAAAACACACTTTGTTTTTTAACTCCCCAGGATTTATTTTTTGAAGTTAATAATGATGTATCTGATAGAGATGATGTATGCAGGCAGTGCAGCTGTGGCTGCAGTGAAAGGAGACTTGTTGAATTGTGCTTGTGGGTTTCTTTTTTAAAATAAGTATTCATTCTCACTGCATGAGATTCCTGTCTGTTTATCTCTAATATTGCCTGGATGTATTGAGACATATTGGTATTGAGAGCTGAGTTGATTTAGGTAGGACTCCACTAAAGGCCTTGGTGTGAAAAGCACAGCCTGCCACTCCTATATATATATATATATATATATATATATATATATATATATATATATATATATATATATTCACAATTCAACAAGGCGTTGGTGTGAAAAGCACAGCCTGCCACTCCTGTGTATATATATATATATATATATATATATATATATATATATATATATATATATATATATATAATGAATTGTATTACTCATAGGCACACCTGTGTTAAAAAAAATGTGATATGGTTTTGCATTACAGTATGTGCTTTGACTCACAGGCTGGATGACTGGGTATGACATTTCTGATGGAACTGGTAACAGGCTTGTGAAAGAACTTCCTACATCAGTAAGTCTGGGTTGCTTCCCAAGTGTGTATGATCTTCTCCAATTCTGAAAAGATACAGCATGATTTTTAACAAACATTTTGCTAACAAATGCAACGTCTAAGAATAAATTCACTCACATCAGTGAAACCACAGAAGTTGACGGAAATATCTCCCGAAATGCGAATTGTGGTAATTCTGTCATAAGGAATGCGATGTGGAAACATCCAGTGTCTGCATCCATTCACAAACATCTGTGAAACATTTGAATATTTTCATTTTGTGTTTTATTTCATGCCATTCAAATGTCAATCAATGAATTCAAATGATGCACCTCAAAACCTTTGGAACTGATGGAAATCAGTACATTAAAAGCTGTCGCCCTCATGAAGGGTTTATCAGTGACCAATTGCTCTTTGTTCCAGTCACCATTTTTGCAGCTATTCAGGTATAAGTAAAGACCAAGTCGAGGGTTAAAAGTAAGAGGAATGTCATCTTCTTTGTTTGGCCCTGTTTGGAAATTGATTAAGAACCTTTAATAAAAAAAAAAAAGACAAAAAGTAAAAATGTAAAGCATTAGTTAAATAACACGGGTTAAGTGGATTTTTTAAATACTGAATTCAGATTTTTTTTAATACTGAAACTTTAGACATTTATATATATTGAAAGAGAGAGAGAGAGAGAGAGAGAGAGAGAGAGAGAGAGAGAGAGAGAGAGAGAGAGAGAGAGAGAGAGAGAGAGAGAGAGAGAGAGAGATGACAGCTTACTGGTCGCCATCTGCAGGAATAGTTCCTTCAACGTAAAAAGCTACTCCTTGTTTTATCTCTACACCTACTGGTGCGATGTAGGGAATTTTCTGTAGCACAAATAGCATTTCCTTAATCATATAATTTGTATGACGTGATATATGCCATATCAGTTATCATTAGGAGTGGCTAAAGAAGAAATACTAAATTCTAGCAATAATATTGTTTTTTTAAGGTAAGATATAAGTTTTGAAACAATTCATGTGCTATTTTACTCACAGGCTGGATGACAGGATTTGAAATTTCAGAAGGGATGACTATCATGCTCGATGGTGAGCTTAATGTTGATGCGCTCCAGTTCTAATGGAAAAACATAAAGACATCAAGCATGATATTTTGTAAGAGAACTTGATCGTAAAACACTTTTGATTTGTTTGTGCTAAAATTGAATATTTTTTTATGCACCTGAATGAAGCCATAAAAAAGGACTGAAACACCTCCCCAAATGCCAACTGCAGATACTTTCTCTAATGCAATGCGGTGTCTGTACATGCAGTGAGATTTTCCATTTACAATGACCTGCAAAAATGTTATACATTTACTTCATGATTTTATGTGACTATTTCATAGAATACATAGTTGATTATCTAGAAACACACCTCATAACCATCTGCCTTGATGACAATCACCATAATGAAATTTTCCCCTCTGACAAAGGGTCTATCATAGACCAACTCCTCTCTCTCCCAAGCACTATTTCTGTAGGTGTCTAGGAATAAGTATTGATCAAACCGTGGGTTGAAAAGAAAAGCAACATCAGCGTTATAGTTTTGCCCAGTATGAAAACCGATTCCAAACCTGTTTGAAAAAAAAAATAAAGGTCATCATTCTAATGTCATATATTTCAAGATGTTTAATATTGAAGAAATTAAAAATAACATGTTTAGACTATATGTACAGTATATTTTTTATGTTTGTTTGTAATCTAGCAATTGTACTTATAATATAGTACTTATCGACAAATAAGAACATACTGGCTGTCATCTGCAAGAACAGCTCCACGGACATACAGAGCCATTTCTGGTTTTAGTTGTCCAGTTATTGGTCCTAAATAGGGGATTTTCTGTAGTGCAGAGTAGACATAATATATATATATATATATATATATATATATATATATATATATATATATATATATATATATATATATATATATATATATATAAACTGGTTAAAGAATTTTTTAATAAAAAAATAACCAAAAAACTATTTCCATTAATTATTCTTACCGGCTGGATGACTGCATTTGTAATCTCTGATGGAACAGGGGGTAGTGGACTTGTGACTGGGGTATCTTTGTCCTTGATTTTCAATTGGTCCTTAAAGAAAGGTGATCTGCTCCAGTTCTGATTAAATTAAACATAATATAAAACGAAACTGTCAACCAGAACATTTTAATACCTTCCGCAAGGCAGATTACTATTAAAACAGTTTACTTACATAAGTAAAGCCAAGGTAGTGGATGCAAGCTTCTCCCCAAATGTGAAGCGTATTAATTTTCCCTAAATAGGCACGATATGGGAATGTCCAGTGTAATGTTCCATTCACATAGATCTGGAGAACAGGTGCACATTTTTGATGACATGACAAATTTACATTCAAAACAATAAAATATTCATAAAAGGACATACCTCATAAGCGTCTGATTTCATTACAAACAGTATACTGAAAGTTGCACCTCTGGCTAAGGGCTTATCAACCACTAATTGCTCCTTTTGCCAGAAACCATTTGCAGTGGTATTCATGTACACATATTGGCCAAAACGGGGATTGAATGTGAATTGGATCTCATGATCAGCAGTCGGTCCCGATTTGAAATCTATTGAAAACCTGTGATAAATAATAGTACAAAACATTAATGTCAGTAGGATAAGTGAGCATGATGACAAGTGATTAAGGGTGTAACAATACAATTGATTCATGATTCACATTTTATTCAATGTATTAAATGATTTCAAATATCAGGTTATTTTGATCTGACTTAAAATGACCCTTTTTTTCTGTGCAATAAACAGTGCAAAACAATTCTCTTCTACAGATTCACCATATTTTCTAAATAAGCAAATGAATGAATAAATTGATTAAATAAATAAAGTTAGATATATAAAGTTAGAAGATCACCGTACTACAGGCCTGGCATTGTTGTTGAAAGCTACTAATTAAATATTTTTTGTGTCTATAACATGGTTGTGTAACCATATAAAATGTAATAAGTGTCAGTCTGTGATCTGGAGTTATCAGTCAGAATGCCTTCTATATATTTTATAGGTAACACAGATTGTAAAAATTGGTATTTAAACCGGAGATCCACAGTTGTTGCTTTAGCTACACAATTATTCAAATGCTAATATACACAATGAATTTAAATTTTTTTTTTTTTTACATCGCAATGTCAGGGATCCACCAGCCACACCCTCACTTGAACCACACATTCCTCCTAGCAGCTCCCCGTCGTACTAATCATGCACACCTGACTCTCATTAGCTCACACTACATAAGCACACACACTTGCAAACACTCCTCGTCTGTTCTACTGATTAGTCTGGAGAACATCACGGGACCTTCTGACTGCTCAGTCTATGGACTATCTTGTTGTGGATTATCACCAAGGACTTATTTCATTGTGGTTCTACTCTGTGGAGATATCTTATGAACTGCTCTTTGCCTGTGCATTCTGTGATTCCGTGCTTACTGCTGGTATGGTTTATCTACATTCCCTTCATCATTAAACATATCTTTGTTCTGTTGAACTTCGGCTTCTGCTCGTTCTTCCAGCCTGACACGCAATGAATCATGCCTCAATGTATACCATATAAATAATAATACATCTTAAACTTTGTGATGCTTTTAATCAATAAATTAATTAACATACTGGTTTGCAGATGGATTAACTGTCCCTTGGATTAACAGAGCCATTCCAGGTACAGTCCATTCAGAAATTGATCCAATATATGGCATTTTCTGTAACACAAACAACAAAATATATATTTTACATATAATGCAGAATAAAAATGTATCATAACAAATGTACATTAATATATAATATTATTATTATTAATATTATTTTTTTTTATTGATTTTTTTTATCTATCTATCTATCTATCTATCTATCTATCTATCTATCTATCTATCTATCTATCTATCTATCTATCTATCTTTTTTTTTTTTTTTTACTTACAGGCTGGATCACTGGATTTAAAAGCTCTGAAGGGATTGGTAGCATTTTCATAAATGAGCTCCCCAAACCTTGGATCTTTGATTGTTCTGCACATAAAGATGACTTGCTCCAATCCTTGGGGAGAAGGAAACAGTCCAAACACCATCCTCAATTATAATTAGTAATAATTTATAAATATGGACAAAACAAAATGAACAGGAACCTGTTCTACTCACATTAATAAAACCACAGACAGAAATGAAAACATCTCCTCGAATGCCAAGTATTGTAACTTGCTCTAGAGATTGGCGATGTTTGAATAAGTAGAATCGCAGACCATTTACATGAACCTTCAAAAAAAATTACAAATTTGCATTTATCATTCTCTACAATTCTTGCCTTCAAGTAATTCAATCAAGTTTAGTATTAAACCATACCTCATATCCCTCTGATTTGATGACAATCAGTAAACAGAAAGACGTTCCTTTGGGGAAGGGCTTGTCATAAACACATTCATCATTTTCCCATTTCCCATTTCTGAGGTTGTTCATGCATACATATTTAGCTGTAATGCAAGGGTTGAAATGAAAAGCGATTCCATCGTCATAAGACTGGCCTGTGTGGAAATTTATCTCAAAGCTGTAAAGTCAAACACAAACAAAAAAATCAAGATTTTCAATCGCAAATGTAATATAAATTATATAATAAAATCCCTAAATGATATTTCTGATCAATAGATGGCTAATTCGTGCTACATGTTCTTCCTGTTTTTGCTTTAAAAGTAAATTAAGATCTTACCGCTTGGCTTTTAAAGGAACAGCTCCTTGGAAGAGCACTGCCATATCTGGTTTTAAGCCTCCAGGAATTGTACCCATAAACGGAAGGGTCTGGGCAAAGTACAAACAATATGAATTAATTAATCAATCAATCAATTAATAAATAAATAAATAAATCAAGTAAGCAAGCAATCAAGTATACAACAGCCTAGATAAATTTAATCAAATAGATTGTACACATTTGTTTGGACTTACAGGCTGGATGATTGGATTTGAAACCTCAGAAGGAATGGATAAGGTGTTTGTGTATGTGCTGCCACTGGGGGTGATTTTTGATTGCTCCATAATGGAAAAGGATTTGCTCTCCACCTGATGAGAAAAAAAAAACATTTACGGTATGTTAAGACAAAATAAAAACTATAGAATGACAATAATGTAATATATTACAAACAAAAATCAAATACATATTTGCTGAGTGAAGTATAAACTAAGTAAGAAGTAAGGAAAAGACAATTGCTAAGTCACATTGATGATTAATTCAAGCAATGTATTACTTTGCATTGATGTACTTACAGAGCAGCTCATGTTGGCAACAGTATGCAGAATAAGACGATCACACCAGGTAAAATTCTGTCAGAACAGAATAAGTGTCTCAGTGTGTCCATGAACTTTTATAGTGTAACACTGTTTGGGTGGATCTTCTTTTAACCCCAGGTTAATGAAAAGCCTCCTGGTGTTTTTATAACTCTTACAGACAAGTTTAAACCCGTTAGCCCTCTAGGTACAAACTCAAATAATAAAAACAGGACATAAAATTTTACGAATGTCACAAATATGTTTTTTTAATTTTCTTTTTACACATTTCATATTTCACAGGTTATTAGTTAAAAAGTAAATCAATGACATTTCAGTTACATCTATCTATCTATCTATCTATCTATCTATCTATCTATCTATCTATCTATCTATCTATCTATCTATCTATCGTAAATATACATATTGCATTAGAATTCTATTTTTACAGATAAATTCATATTCATTGATAAGTATAAAATTTACAAAAAAATACATTTTATTTTTCATGTTATTAGAAGGCATTTGAATATTAAATATTAAATTAAGCAACAGAAATGTAAAACAGTTTTTCAAAAGATTTTTTTTTTAAATATAGCATGGGTGTGTTTGTGAGAACAAAAATATTTACACTGCCAGGAAAGAGAAAACTGAGAGGGATGGAACTGCAGTTATCTTGACTTTAATGAGAAAAGGGCACTGGAATCCAAATGAAGACAAGTTCAAAGTCTAAATGCAGATTTTTATAGGACAACAATCCAGAATAGGTAAGGACTAAACACAAAAACCAGAACATTTAAAAGGTCAAACCAGATCAGTAAAACTTGGTTGATAACATCATGTGCACAAGAAAAACTGAGTGTATACAGATTTCTGATTATTAAAAGTCTCTTTTAAAGTGTCTGTGTGTGGTTCAAAACAGGTGTGCTCAATCAGAAGACAAATGATTGAGGACATGTTGATGTATGTGAGTTCCATGTTTGTAGGCCATATTGTACATTGAAATGGAATTCACTTAATGGGTTAACCTGATACACACATACACTTTGAAAAGCCTATCATGACTTGAACATTCTATTCAGCTAACCAAGTGTCGGTGCTAAAACCAATAGCAAAAGTCAGTGGAACTAAGGCAGTGCAAGAGCTAGGCTAATGCTAAACCCACTTCGACTATCTCTTTCAAACATGTTTCTTGCAAATGTATGGTCCCTGTTGAATGAATTATAAATATCCTTGACAGCCAGAGGCATGCACCTGGTGCGTGTAAACACATACGTGACAGCAGACTACTATTAAAATACTCTGTTGCATTAAATATTATGTCTCTTTATGTGTACATTTTGCATTTGTCAGTTACATCGCCTTAGTACGTATAGGTTTGCATATTATATGTCAGTTGGCAATATCACAAAGCTATCACCATACACTTTGGGCATGTTATCTATTGAGGTTTACATACACTAACTGCCCAAAGGGGGAAGAGTTTTTCCCTCAAGAATCCTTCATTTGTTTTTAATAAATGAGAACATTTCCCAAAATGAAACTGATATAAACTTATCAAATTATTCTCTTACCTACCGTATTTTCTGGACCTATTTTTTTTTTCGCTACTTTTTTGCGGCCTAAACAACACAAAGCGGCTAATTTATGGATTTTTCCTGGGTTTTTTCCTGGTTTCACAAACTTCAAGCCAAAAAACTGAGCGACATAACATTACATCAATGAAATTTCCGAACGGAAACGAAAAAACGCACTTTACCTGTGTTCTGAGCTGCACGGCATCGGGAGAAAAGCTTTACCGATAGTGATTTATAAACGCATGACGATGCCAAAAGAAAAACTCTCAAGAGAAATTGTTGTGCATGGAAGAGGAATACAGTGACTATGACTTTCTTGGTAGGCTACTGTTTAGATACAAGCTGTTGGAACGCGTTGAGTCTGGGTCATGGGAGAGCTCGCTAACTCCAGTTGCATCAGAAATCATATAAGCACAGACAGGTTTCCAAAACTCGTGCTTTTTTATGTTTCTTGGCAACAGCGTTACGGGTTAGTCAAAGAAACTTAATAATAAGGACATATTCCTCGGTCTTGCACACATGCAGTAATACCGGAAAAATGGGGCGGCAGGCTATTCTCAAAATGCCGCTCTGCTCTTAAAGGAGCCACAACATATTTTACCCGTTACACCATGTTACAGACACTGTCTTTCGTTAAAGCCTGTGTAAAGTTCATTAGTTTCAGTGTTCGGCTTATAGACAGGTGCGGCTTATTTATGTTCAAAATAAAAATCTTTGTAAAATTCAGTGGGTGCGGCTTATATTTGGGTGCGCTTAATAGTCCGGAAATTACGGTATTTGTTTTCATATTCCACATTCAGGGTTATTATATTTTATATAATAAACTCATTATAGGAAAGTTGTAGCTTAGTGGTTAAGGCTTAAGCCCAGTTATCACCAAGCTGCCTCTCTTGGGGCCCTTGAGCAAGGCCCTTGTCCCACTGTGCTTTGTCTGACCCTGCACTTTGGGCCCAGTTTCCTAACATTGCTGGAATATGCAAAGAAAGAATTTCACTCTGCTGTAAAATATATGTGACAAGTATAAAGCACCTAAATATTCACCTAATTTCGCATCAGCAAGAGAGTCATATCTCAATCACAGAATCTACAGTATCATCATGTGTATATTTAAAGTTGCTTATTTTTATTAATTCATCATCATTAAGTTGCCTTATTTTGCAGTCTGATGAAATTAAATGTATATTCAAAATATTGTATTTCAAGACCGATGATAAGAATAATGTCTAAGTGTAGAAAATGGGTAAACACTTATGTATAAGAATGTACGTGAAGCGAGAAGAGAGATAAAAGACGCACACTGTATTTGGATCTAAGCCTGATTTGCATCGGAAGTTTGCATTTAAAGTATTTGGATTTTGGGAACATTTGCCTAATATGTGTTTGCCTGCCAGAAAGCTTCTAAACAGCAGTTGTTTTGCTAAGGTATAACAACTCAAAAATAGAAATGAATAAATTCTTAATTTTATTACAGTGGAGTAATAATTTTGTAGCTCAGTTATTAAAGGTGGCAGGAAGACTGTTGGCTTTCTACTTAATATATTGATCTGTATAAATAAACTCACATCTGGCCTGAAGACACTTATTTAGTAACTTATACAGTTAAATAATAATAAAAAATAATAGTATAGTGATATTAATACAAAATATTATATTATAATCGTCAATAATTTCATTAAAGCATAATATTGAGAATCATAACAATCACATGGAATTCTTATATGCCAAGGAAGTTTTTTTTTCTTTCCTGAGGTTCTCTTTTGTTACTTATTTGATTTGAACCTCAAATGAATCGTTATTTTATTATTTAAATAGAAATTCTCCAGTTATTGACTTCACCCCATTAAGCTGAAGTGACAGCTTAGTTTAGTAACATTGCTGAATACAGCATATTTAAATTCATATATATTGTATAGTATACATTGTATGCTAAACTTTGCCATCAGAGAGAAGTGGAATATTGTGTATTTGGTAGAATAATAACTGACAATGTCAGTGACAAACATTTTAACTGAATTCATCTTGTCATTTAAAGAACACCTGAATGAAAGTGGTTGCCAGGCTGCCACTCTTGGGGCCTTTAAACAAGACCCTTAACCAAGGCCCTTAACCCACTGTGCTCCAGTGAAGCTGATCCTTTGCTCTTACCCCAGAAAAAAAGATTTTACCGTGCTGTAATGTATATGTGATAAGTATAAAGCACCTTTACATTCAGATCTTTCCTGTACTGTACTCATGTCATGGCAGGTGCACAAGCAGAGATTGCTGCTAAAGTTTATCCTGATCCCCAATCCCACTTTCTCATGAGAAGATATGCAAGAACTGTGGATTATGTAATATGTTAATATTTTGGGAGATTTATTACTCTACTATTCAAATATATTATTTTCCAGTGGGCTGCTCAGAGTGGACCAAGTAGCAGAAATCTTCCTGACAGTCATTGCATTAAATATTATGCCTTATTCGGTATTGTAAGTTTTACTAAACATATGACATTTTGCATAAAAATTTGTCACTCTTTCCATTTCCGGATAATGGCCCCCACAGTGCTCACAGGAACATTCAGCATTCTGGAAATGCGCCTATAACCATTCCATCAAAATGCTTTTCAACGATTAAGATTACGAAGATCCTGAGAGAGTTCTTTGCTTTTACCCTTCATGAAGTTTTTTCCTGTGTGCCTCCTGGGTAATGAGAAGACTTTATAGGCCATCAATTAGGATTAAAGCAGCTGATATCAATTAGTACTGATAGGGGCAGGGTTTCTCTTTTAATACTGACAGATTTCAGGTGGTCTCCTGGCTTTCTATGCCATTTTGCACCTTGTTATCTTCATGTGTTCGATACTTATTCACTGTGTCATTTCACTTTATTTATTATGACAACTTGTATACTTAAATGTTCTGATTTCTTTGTATGAATTCAATATTTGGCTTGATGGCTACATCTGGTGGAAATTTTGTGTCAATAGCCCACTTAGAAATCTCCTTACTGATAAAAATGCTGATGTGTCAAATACTTATTTTCCCCGCTGTAATTATAACTGAGTAACTATATGTATTAACTTTTACTTCAACTGGCAGTACCTGAGCTGTAGTAAAATTATTTATTTATGGAGAAAAGTTATATTAGCATTTGGTACTGTAATTTGAACTTATAATGTATGTGGACTTGGTTTTATTCATCAGTGAAAGAAACATTACGCAATGCAGACACATGCAAACTTAATTTTTTTAATACATTTTATACATTAATCGTGCTTAATCTAATGGTTTTCTAATGTTATTTAATGCAATGATTAAGGTAAAAATTACTTCAGATAGTTCCTAATACATAATTAAATGAATATATGCAGAACACCACTATTCAAATTCTTGATAAAATTTTAAGGTAAAATTAAGAAAAATAAACACAAAATTAAATGCTAGACCATATAATGATTGGACTACTACAAAACAAAAATTCAGCACAGTTATGAAAACTTTCATAGTTTTCATTATAATTTTTGAATTAAGAATCTCCAAGTGCCTTGATCATCTGATGGGATGAGTATCTCCAGGACGAGCTCCGCATGCCTGTGATTTCATTATTTTCTATGATGAAGGAAAATGTGCTCCAGGCCTGGTTAGAAATAAATACTCAAATAAATAAGTATATATACTGTATATGAAACAGTTAAATCAGTTTGTCAGAAAATAGTTATACAAACTTGCATGAAACACATTATTAAAAAAACAACAACAACTATAACTTGCCTCAATAAAGCCAATGAAATTGATGGAAACATCTCCAAAAATGCTGAGCGTAGAAATGTTCTCTAATGGAATTCGATGTTTAAATGTGCAAAGTTCCAAACCATTCACATAGACCTGCATAGATATAAGAACCTGGTGTTTTATTTGTGTTTATTAAAAATATTGTAGCTTGTCTTGAATTTGAAATTGCTGTTTCTTTTGCACATATCTCAACAATGAGTAAATATATAGTATCACTTAAAGGCTAAAAGGTAATTTTAAAGTTCTAAGTAGTTCAGATCATTTGTAACTCAGTTAATATTTAATAACTATATAATTAGTTCAGTTGTAATAATTCCAGTGTCTTGTTTAAGTGATCTATTTATGATCTTAATGCGTTTATTATTGCATTGTTAAAGTATCTTAATCATGTGAATTTTTATTAATTTTTTGGCTCATCCACAGCAATATCCGATTAGTTTTCCCAGACTGCTATATATTGAATTTATGATACATTTATTTAGGGTACATACCTCATAGCCTTCTGATTTAATGACAACAAACATATTAAAGGAAGCTCCTTTGGTGAAAAGTTTGTCAGAAACCAATTCCTCAGTCTCCCAGCTACTGTCTCTGAAACTGTTAAGTGCCACATAATGGCCAAATTTGGGGTTAATGTGAAAAGCGATGTCATCACCATCAGATTCACCAGTTTGGAAATTTATTGTAAACCTGTAAAATATAAAGTAAAAAAGAAAAAAGTAAATACATTTTTTTCACTTCAGGAATCAAAGAGCATACATTCTTGATCAGTGCTTCTTTTATCCGTAGCTACAGTACGATATAGATGATTAATTTTTTAACTATTATATTATAGTAAAATGTGGGCATACGTATTGGCATCTGTAGGAAGAGCCCCTTGAAACAAGACAGCCATATTCGGTCTTGCCTTTCCTGGGATTATTCCTACATAAGGAAGGGTCTAGTGCAGAGAAAAGTGAAGATTCAGGTGAGGTAAAAGAATAATCACAGAGTAAGCAAAAAATATTACAGTTCCAATTATTTTCTTTTAATTCAAATGAAAGTTTTATACATTTGTGGCTTTGACATCCTGTCAAATTTTACATCTTATCATCAGTCAAATGCTGTTTGACTTACAGGGTTGCTGACTGGATGTGAAACCTCTGGTGGGATTGATATTGGTTTCCAGTATGGTTTTTCCAAGCTTGTGATTTTAATATTTTCCAAAACCATAGAAGAACTGCTCCAGTTCTAATAGAATAATTAGGACATTAACAGTTCCAGTTAAAGTCTTCAGTTGGATGACAGTTCAATAAAATAATTTCTTAAATAAAAATTTAACAGTTTATAAAAGAATGTGTATGGCTTACATCAATAAAACCAATAAAATTGACAAAAACATCCCCACGAATGCCAAGTGAAGAGATGGTTTCTAAAGGCATGCGATGCTTGAACATACAATACTGCAGGCCATTTACATAGACCTAAAAAATAGACATTATTTTGTTATTTTGTCATCCATCCATCCATCCATCCATCCATCCATCCATCCATCCATCCATTCATATAATGGATACATACCTCATAACCTTCTAATTTGATAACAACAAACAAATTGAAGGCTGCTCCCTTGTCTGAAGCAAAATCTTCCCTCTTCCAACTATCATTTCTGAGACTGCTTAGCACCAGAAAACGAACAATTTGTGGATTGATGTTAAAAGCAAAATCATCAGAAGACTGGTGTGTTTGGAAGTTAATTTCAAACCTTGGAAGAAAAGAACAGTAAAAAGTAAATTTTTTCTACAAACAGTTCTATGCCCACACATTTTTTTATTCCTTACTCGGATGAAGCCTTACTCATTAGATTCTGCAAAAATTTTCCCATAAATGAGTACAGCCATATCTGCTTTTATTCCACCCGGGATGGTGCCCACAAATGGAAGTGCCTGAAAAAATTAAATTTAAAAACTAAATATATGCAAATCTGTATGCAAAGATGTAAAATTTAGACATTTGATAAGATGTATGTTGATGTACAGCATGTTTGGTAAAATTGAAGAATTCATGCTACTGTTAGGGGTCACCTCTGCAGACCATTAGTCTTCATACTACTTTGTCCTCTACATCTGCTTCTTTCAAACCAACTACCTGCATGTCTTCCCTCACCACATCCAAAAACCTCCTCCCTGGCCTTCCTGGCAGCCCCATCCTCAGCATTCGTCTACTTATATACCCCATGTCCCTCCTTTGCACATGTCCAAACTATCTCAATCGCTCCTCCCTCACCTTGTCTCCAAAATGTCCTACATGCGCTGTCCCTCTAAAAAACTAATTTCTAATCCTGTCCATTCTCGTCGCTCCCAAAGAAAATCTCAGCATTTTCAACTCTGCCTCCTGCCTTTTTGTCAATCCCACTGTCTTGAAACCATACAACATAGCAGGTTTCACCACAGTCCAGACCTTATCTCCACCCACTCCACCCTGCCTGCACAATTTTTCTCACTCCTCTAACACACTCTACATTATTTTGCACTGTTGATCCCAGGTACCTAAACTCATCCACCTTCACCACCTCTTCTCCCTGCAACCGCACCACTCAACTGCCCTCCCTCTCATTCACACACATGTACTCTGTTTTACTCCTACTGACTTTGATTTACCTTCTCTCCAGCGTGTACCTCTACCTCTCCAGGCTCTTCTCAACCTGCTCCCTACTCTCACCACAAATCACAATATTATCCGCAAACACTGTAGTCAATGGAGACTCCTGTCTGACCTCGTCCATCAACCTGTCCATCAACACTGCAAACAGGAAAGGGCTTAGAGACGATCTTTGATGCAGTCCCACCTCCACCAAGAAACAAGTTTGTCGTTCCTACTGAACACTTCACTGCTGTCACACTGTCTTTATACAGTACATGTCCTAAGCAGCTTAAGTAAATATGCTTCTGAAAAAAAAAGATTAACCAATTCAGGTCATGAACTAAAATTTTGCTTACAAGTTTGTCTGATGTAATTGGAACGAGTGTCATAGAAGGGCTTGCAGTGATTTCCTTATTTTTCAGTGCCAAGGAAGATATGCTCCATTTCTGTCAGTGAAATATAATAATTAAACATATATAAAATATTTATTAAATTACAAATGTATTTAAAAAGTCCTTCTAATAATGAGAACAGGAATTTTGGACTTCCAATAAGTTTAATAATAATAATAATAATAATAATAATAATAATAATAAGAGAAGAAGAAGAAGAAGAAGAAAAAAAGAATTGTACTTACTTCAACAAATCCAAAATAGTTGATTGTAACATCACCAGAAATATCCAGTGTAGAAACGTCCTCTACAGGAAAGCGGTGCTTGAATGTAAACTGTCGCAAACCGTTCACAAAGACCTGCAGGATTAAAGTAAATTTTGGTGTTTGACCAACATAAGAATTAGATTTTTGTGTTCATGTCTGCTTGCTGATTTAGGAAACATACCTCATATCCCTCTGAGCTGATGATGATGAACATATTCAAGGCTGCTTCTTTAGAAAAGGCTGTGATAGAAGCATGTTCCTCTTCCTCCCAACTACCATTTCTAAAGCTGTTTAGCACGACTACATCACCAATTCGAGGGTTGATGTGGAAAGCGATGTCATCCCCCTCACTCTCACCCCCCTTGAAATTTATTGTGAATCTAAGATAAACAAATTTTAAAACAATATAAAAGAGAAAATACTTTTTGCTCAAAATATGTGCTCCATGATGAATAGTTTTCAAATTCACTGCAGCACAAAAAAGTCGTAATCATGACCACTGATTTTCTTTCTTCAAATATTACTCTCAGATGTAATTTTCCTGTCTGATTTGTTTAAAGTTAAACAATTGATAGAAACATGTAAACGTACTCTTTGGCATCTGCTGGAAGATCTCCCTGAAAGACTACAGCCATATCTGTCTTTAACCCTTCTTGGATTACACCTACATATGGAAGTTCCTGTGAGGAAAAGACAAACACAATAGCTCTTCTAATGGGAATTAAAATACTTTATTCATCCCCTAGGCAAATTGTTTAAAGACAAAGAATTAATCACCCTACAGCAAATAGTTTTTTGGAACAGAAAACACTTTTAATTTCAGTATGTTGTGACAGTCATTTGTACTGCAATTCCAGTGTAACTCACAGGTTTGCTGACTGGATGCGAAATTTCTGATGGGATATCTATCAGGCTCTCAATGGTAAATGACATGTCTACGATTTCTTTACTTTCTGTTACTATGGAGGATTCACTCAAGATCTGACAAAGAAATAAAGATATTAAATGTCAACAGTTAAATAAAGTAGCTCAATAGTGTTCAGAAATTCAATTCTGCATGTCTCAGTGTTAAAACCAAATTACGAAACGGTTTCACTTACTTCACATCCACGGACGGTAATTTCGATGTTCACAGCACTGTTTAACAAAAAATGTAATGTTTGTGATGAACTACTTTTTTGATTGTTTGTTCAAAGTAATATCAACTTACATTTTAAATTCATTAGTTTTTTTAGCCTGAAGGAAATAGAAAATGTAAATCATACTCAGTGGCATCTTCAGGATGAACCACTTCAAAGTTTACATCAAAGTCTGTCTTTATTTCTTCTGACGTGACACCTTCATCTGGAAGTTCCTGTGGAGAGCAAAAATGTGCACAACAAGTTTACTGCTTTAAAATAAGATCAGATATAAAATACCATTTAGTGAGGTAATATTAAAATCTAAATGCTTTCATGTCTACTTACTGGCTGTGAAATCTCACATGGGACATCGATTACACTCTCGGAAGTAATAGACACGTCTTGAATTTCATTCAGTTTCACAAACATTGAGGATTCACTCCAGTTCTTAAAGATAGAATGAATGATTTTTATTATCAAAAGTTAATTTCTCAATGCCTCATTAATCCTATTGCTAAAAAAACAGTAGTCACACTTACTTCAACAAATCCAAAGTAGTTGATTGCAACATCTCCAGAAATATCAAGTGTAGAAACGTCCTCTACAGGAAAGCGGTGCTTGAATGTAAACTGTCGCAAACCGTTCACAAAGACCTGCAGGATTAAAGTAAATTTTGGTGTCAATGTTATAGTTTTTTTTTGTTCATGTCTGCTTGCTGCTTAAGGAAACATACCTCATATCCCTCTGAGCTGATGATGATGAACATATTCAAGGCTGCTTCTTTAGAAAAGGCTGTGATAGAAGCATGTTCCTCTTCCTCCCAACTACCATTTCTAAAGCTGTTTAGCACGACTACATCACCAATTCGAGGGTTGATGTGAAAAGCGATGTCATCCCCCTCACTCTCACCCCCCTTGAAATTTATTGTGAATCTAAGATAAACAAAATTTAAAACAATATAAAAGAGAAAATACTTTTAGCTCAAAATATGTTCTCAATGATGAATGGTCTTCAAATTCAGTGCAGCACAAAAAAGTCGTGATCATGACCACTGATTTTCTATTTTTAAACATTCCTCTCAGATGTAATTTTCCTGTCTGATTTGTTTAAAGTTAAGCAATTGATAGAAACATGTAAACATACTCTTTGGCATCTGCTGGAAGATCTCCTTGAAAGACTACAGCCATATCTGTCTTTAATCCTTCTTGGATTACACCTACATATGGAAGTTCCTGAGAGGAAAAGACAAACACAAAAGCTCTTCTAATGGGAATTAAAATATTTTATTCATCCCCTAGGCAAATTGTTTAAAGGCAAAGAATTATTCACCCTACAGCAAATAGTTTATGTAACAGAAAACACTTTTAATTTCAGTATTTAGTGACAGTCATTGGAAGATCCCCTTGAAAGACTACAGCCATATCTGTCTTTAACCCTTCTTGGATTACACCTACATATGGAAGTTCCTGTAAAGAAAGATAATTACACAATAGGTATTCTTATAGGCAAAAAGTAGATCTCCTATTTCCAGTGTAACTCACAGGTTTGCTGACTGGATGTGAAATTTCTGATGGGATGTCTATCAGGCTCTCAATGGTAAATGACATGTCTACGATTTCTTTACTTTCTGTTACTATGGAGGATTCAGTTGAGTTCTGATAAAGAAATAAAGATATTAAATGTCAACAGTTAAGTAGATCAAAGTTGTACAGAAATTAATTTCTCCATGTCTTAGTATTTCAATTAAATATACAGAGTTTCACTTACTTCAGTTCCATGTTCAGTAAGTTTGATGTCCATTGCACTGTTAAACAAAAAAATATCATGTTTGTGATTAAATATTTTTTTAAGGTTTTTTTGTTTATTTGTTTTTACTAACATCATGTTACATGTAACATTCATGAGATTTTTTCAGGTTGAAGTTAATAGAAAGTTTTAAATCATACTCAGTGGAATCTTCTAGATGAACCACTTCAAAATTTACATCAATGTCTGTCTTTATTTCTTTTGAGATTACACCATCATCTGGAAGTTCCTGTGAATAGCAAAAGTTTGCACAATAGGTCTTCTGCTGTCAGCTAAAGTGGTACAAACTGATATAGCATTATTTTTCATTAACTTTTAGAATTATGACATTGTATTTTAATGTTTTACAATAGAACAATAGCTACAATAGATTGTGACAGTCATGCGCAAGCACTTTTCAATGTAACTCACAGGTTTGCTGATTGTCTGTGAAATCTCACATGGGACATCGATTACACTCTCGGAAGTAATAGACACGTATTGAATTTCATTTGGTTTCACAAACATTGAAGATTCACTCCAGTTCTTAAAGATAAAATGAATGATTTTTATTATCAAAAGTTAATTTCTCAATGCCTCATTAATCCTATTGCTAAGAAAACAGTAGTCACACTTACTTCAACAAATCCAAAGTAGTTGATTGTAACATCTCCAGAAATATCAAGTGTAGAAACGTCCTCTACAGGAAAGCGGTGCTTGAATGTAAACTGTCGCAAACCGTTCACAAAGACCTGCAGGATCAAAGCAAATTTTGGTGTCAATGTTATAGTTTTTTTTTGTGTTCATGTCTGCTTGCTGATTTAGGAAACATACCTCATATCCCTCTGAGCTGATGATGATGAACATATTTAAAGCTGCTTCTTTAGAAAAGGCTGTGATAGAAGCATGTTCCTCTTCCTCCCAACTACCATTTCTAAAGCTGTTCAGCATGACTACATCACCAATTCGAGGGTTGATGTGGAAAGCGATGTCATCCCCTTCACTCTCACCCCTCTTTAAATTTATTGTGAACCTGAAAGGAAAAGCCAAGCAAACAAACAAAGATATGCACTTAATGGTTGAATAGTTTTCAAATTTAGTGCAGCACAAAAATGTCAAACTCATGACCACTGATTTTTTCCTCTATTTATTCCTCACAGATGTAATTTTCCTGTTTCATTTGTTCCAAGTTGAGCAATTGATAGAAACATGTAAACATACTCTTTGGCATCTGCTGGAAGATCCCCTTGAAAGACTACAGCCATATCTGTCTTTAATCCTTCTTGGATTACACCTACATATGGAAGTTCCTGTGATGAAAAATTATTACATAATTGGTCTTTTTATAGGCAAAGAGTTACTAACTAAGATCATGATTATATACTTTTTAAATCTCGGGTTAATCATCTTATAGCATATCATTATTAAACAGATAAACCTTTACATTTCAGTATTTAGTGACAGTCATGTTTACTGCATTTCCAGTGTAACTTACAGGTTTGCTGACTGGATGTGAAATTTCTGATGGGATGTCTATCAGGCTCTCAATGGTAAATGACATGTCTACGATTTCTTTACTTTCTGTTACTGTGCAGGATTCAGTTGAGATCTGACAAAAAAATAAAGATATTAAATGTCAACAGTTAAGTAGATCAAAGTTGTGCAGAAATTAATTTCTCCATGTCTCAGTATTACAATCAAATAAAAACAGTTTCACTTACTTCAGTTCCGTGTTCAGTAAGTTTGATGTCCATTGCACTGTAAAACAAAAAATATCGTGGTTTTGATAAAATATCTTTTTAAAGTTTTTTTTTTTTTTTTTATTATTATTAATTTTTTTAATACTAACATTATTTTACATGTAACATTTATTCAGGTTGAAGTTAATAGAAAGTTTTAAATCATACTCAGTGGAATCTTCTAGATGAACCACTTCAAAATTTACATCAATGTCTGTTTTTATTTCTTTTAAGGTTACACCATCATCTGGAAGTTCCTGGGAAAAGAAAAAGTTTGCACAATAGGTCTTCTGCTGTCAGCTAAAGTGGTACAAACTGATATTAAAAATATACAGCATTATTTTTCATTAAATTTTAGAATTATGACATTGTATTTTAATGTTTTACAATAGAACAATAGCTACAATAGATTGTTACAGTCATGCGCAAGGACTTTTCAATGTAACTCACAGGTTTGCTGATTGTCTGTGAAATCTCACATGGGACCTCGATTACACTCTCGGAAGTAATAGACACGTCTTGAATTTCATTCGGTTTCACAAACATTGAGGATTCACTCCAGTTCTTAAAGATAAAATGAATGATTTTTATTATCGAACGTAATTTCTCAATGCCTCATTAATCCTATTGCTAAGAAAACAGTGGTCACACTTACTTCAACAAATCCAAAGTAGTTGATTGTAACATCTCCAGAAATATCAAGTGTAGAAACGTCCTCTACAGGAAAGCGGTGCTTGAATGTAAACTGTCGCAAACCGTTCACAAAGACCTGCAGGATTAAAGCAAATTTTGGTGTCAATGTTATAGTTTTTTTTGTGTGTTCATGTCTGCTTGCTGATTTAGGAAACATACCTCATATCCTTCTGAGCTGATGATGATGAACATATTTAAAGCTGCTTCTTTAGAAAAGGCTGTGATAGAAGCATGTTCCTCTTCCTCCCAACTACCATTTCTAAAGCTGTTCAGCACGACTACATCACCAATTCGAGGGTTGATGTGAAAAGCGATGTCATCCCCTTCACTCTCACCCCTCTTGAAATTTATTGTGAACCTGAAAGGAAAAGCCAAGCAAACAAACAAAGATATGCACTTTATGGTTGAATAGTTTTCAAATTTAGTGCAGCACAAAAATGTCAAACTCATGACCACTGATTTTTTCCTCTATTTATTCCTCACAGATGTAATTTTCCTGTTTCATTTGTTCCAAGTTGAGCAATTGATAGAAACATGTAAACATACTCTTTGGCATCTGCTGGAAGATCCCCTTGAAAGACTACAGCCATATCTGTCTTTAATCCTTCTTGGATTACACCTACATATGGAAGTTCCTGTGAAGAAAAATTATTACATAATTGGTCTTTTTATAGGCAAAGAGTTACTAACTAAGATCATGATTATATACTTTTTAAATCTCGGGTTAATCATCTTATAGCATATCATTATTAAACAGATAAACCTTTACATTTCAGTATTTAGTGACAGTCATGTTTACTGCATTTCCAGTGTAACTTACAGGTTTGCTGACTGGATGTGAAATTTCTGATGGGATGTCTATCAGGCTCTCAATGGTAAATGACATGTCTACGATTTCTTTACTTTCTGTTACTATGCAGGATTCAGTTGAGATCTGACAAAAAAATTAAACATATTAAATGTCAACAGTTAAGTAGATCAAAGTTGTGCAGAAATTAATTTCTCCATGTTTTAGTATTACAATCAAATAAAAACAGTTTCACTTACTTCAGTTCCGTGTTCAGTAAGTTTGATGTCCATTGCACTGTAAAACAAAAAATATTGTGGTTTTGATAAAATATATTTTTAATGTTTTTTTTATTATTATTATTAATTTTTTTAATACTAACATCATGTTACATGTAACATTTATTCAGGTTGACGATAATAGACATTTTTTAATCATACTCAGTTGAATCTTCTAGATGAACCACTTCAAAATTTACATCAATGTCTGTTTTTATTTCTTTTAAGGTTACACCATCATCTGGAAGTTCCTGGGAAAAGAAAAAGTTTGCACAATAGGTCTTCTGCTGTCAGCTAAAGTGGTACAAACTGATATTAAAAATATACAGCATTATTTTTCATTAAATTTTAGAATTATGACATTGTATTTTAATGTTTTACAATAGAACAATAGCTACAATAGATTGTTACAGTCATGCGCAAGGACTTTTCAGTGTAACTCACAGGTTTGCTGATTGTCTGTGAAATCTCACATGGGACATCGATTACACTCCCGGAAGTAATAGACCGTCTTGAATTTCATTCAGTTTAACAAACATTGAGGATTCACTCCAATTCTTAAAGATAGAATGAATGATTTTTATTATGACAAACTTATCAAAAGTTAATTTCCCAATGCCTCATTATTCCCACTGCTATGAAAACAGTAGTCACACTTACTTCAACAAATCCAAAGTAGTTGATTGTAACATCTCCAGAAATATCAAGTGTAGAAACGTCCTCTACAGGAAAGCGGTGCTTGAATGTAAACTGTTGCAAACCGTTCACAAAGACCTGCAGGATCAAAGAAATTTTGGTTATAATGTTATAGGGGTTTTTTTGTGTTCATGTCTGCTTGCTGATTTAGGAAACATACCTCATATCCCTCTGAGCTGATGATGATGAACATATTCAAGGCTGCTTCTTTAGAAAAGGCTGTGATAGAAGCATGTTCCTCTTCCTCCCAACCACCATTTCTAAAGCTGTTTAGCACGACTACATCACCAATTCGAGGGTTGATGTGAAAAGCGATGTCATCCCCCTCACTCTCACCCCCCTTGAAATTTATTGTGAATCTAAGAAAAACAAAATTTAAAACAATATAAAAGAGAAAATACTTTTAGCTCAAAATATGTGCTCCATGATGAATGGTTTTCAAATTCAGTGCAGGACAAAAAAAGTCGTGATCATGACCACTGATTTTCTTTTTTCAAACATTCCTCTCAGATGTAATTTTCCTTTCTGATTTGTTTAAAGTCAAGCAATTGATAGAAACATGTAAACATACTCTTTGGCATCTGCTGGAAGATCTCCTTGAAAGACTACAGCCATATCTGTCTTTAATCCTTCTTGGATTACACCTACATATGGAAGTTCCTGTAAAGAAAGATAATTACACAATAGGTATTCTTATAGGCAAAAAGGTAGATCTCCTATTTCCAGTGTAACTCACAGGTTTGCTGACTGGATGTGAAATTTCTGATGGGATGTCTATCAGGCTCTCAATGGTAAATGACATGTCTACGATTTCTTTACTATCTGTTACTATGGAGGATTCAGTTGAGTTCTGATAAAGAAATAAAGATATTAAATGTCAACAGTTAAGTAGATCAAAGTTGTACAGAAATTAATTTCTCCATGTCTCAGTATTTCAATTAAATATACAGAGTTTCACTTACTTCAGTTCCATGTTCAGTAAGTTTGATGTCCATTGCACTGTTAAACAAAAAAATATCATGTTTGTGATTAAATATTTTTTTAAGGTTTTTTTGTTTATTTGTTTTTACTAACATCATGTTACATGTAACATTCATGAGATTTTTTCATGTTGAAGTTATTAGAAAGTTTTAAATCATACTCAGTGGAATCTTCTAGATGAACCACTTCAAAATTTACATCAATGTCTGTCTTTAATTCTTTTGAGATTACACCATCATCTGGAAGTTCCTGTGAAGAGCAAAAGTTTGCACAATAGGTCTTCTGCTGTCAGCTAAAGTGGTACAAACTGATATTTAAAATATACAGCAATGTTTTTCATTAACTTTTAGAAGTATGACATTGTATTTCAATGTTTTTCGATAGAACAATAGCTACAATAGATTGTGACAGTCATGCGCAAGGACTTTTCAATGTAACTCACAGGTTTGCTGATTGTCTGTGAAATCTCACATGGGACCTCGATTACACTCTCGGAAGTAATAGACACGTCTTGAATTTCATTCGGTTTCACAAACATTGAGGATTCACTCCAGTTCTTAAAGATAAAATGAATGATTTTTATTATCAAAAGTTAATTTCTCAATGCCTCATTAATCCTATTGCTAAGAAAACAGTAGTCACACTTACTTCAACAAATCCAAAGTAGTTGATTGTAACATCTCCAGAAATATCAAGTGTAGAAACGTCCTCTACAGGAAAGCGGTGCTTGAATGTAAACTGTCGCAAACCGTTCACAAAGACCTGCAGGATTAAAGCAAATTTTGGTGTCAATGTTATAGTTTTTTTTTTGTGTTCATGTCTGCTTGCTGATTTAGGAAACATACCTCATATCCTTCTGAGCTGATGATGATGAACATATTTAAAGCTGCTTCTTTAGAAAAGGCTGTGATAGTAGCATGTTCCTCTTCCTCCCAACTACCATTTCTAAAGCTGTTCAGCATGACTACATCACCAATTCGAGGGTTGATGTGAAAAGCGATGTCATCCCCCTCACTCTCACCCCTCTTTAAATTTATTGTGAACCTGAAAGGAAAAGCCAAGCAAACAAACAAAGATATGCACTTAATGGTTGAATAGTTTTCAAATTTAGTGCAGCACAAAAATGTCAAACTCATGACCACTGATTTTTTCTGATACTGATATTTATTCCTCACAGATGTAATTTTCCTGTTTCATTTGTTCCAAGTTGAGCAATTGATAGAAACATGTAAACATACTCTTTGGCATCTGCTGGAAGATCCCCTTGAAAGACTACAGCCATATCTGTCTTTAATCCTTCTTGGATTACACCTACATATGGAAGTTCCTGTGATGAAAAATTATTACATAATTGGTCTTTTTATAGGCAAAGAGTTACTAACTAAGATCATGATTATATACTTTTTAAATCTCGGGTTAATCATCTTATAGCATATCATTATTAAACAGATAAACCTTTACATTTCAGTATTTAGTGACAGTCATGTTTACTGCATTTCCAGTGTAACTTACAGGTTTGCTGACTGGATGTGAAATTTCTGATGGGATGTCTATCAGGCTCTCAATGGTAAATGACATGTCTACGATTTCTTTACTTTCTGTTACTGTGCAGGATTCAGTTGAGATCTGACAAAAAAATAAAGATATTAAATGTCAACAGTTAAGTAGATCAAAGTTGTGCAGAAATTAATTTCTCCATGTCTCAGTATTACAATCAAATAAAAACAGTTTCACTTACTTCAGTTCCGTGTTCAGTAAGTTTGATGTCCATTGCACTGTTAAACAAAAAATATTGTGGTTTTGATAAAATATCTTTTTAAAGTTTTTTTTTTTTTTTTTTATTATTATTAATTTTTTTAATACTAACATTATTTTACATGTAACATTTATTCAGGTTGACGATAATAGAAATTTTTTAATCATACTCAGTGGAATCTTCTAGATGAACCACTTCAAAATTTACATCAATGTCTGTTTTTATTTCTTTTAAGGTTACACCATCATCTGGAAGTTCCTGGGAAAAGAAAAAGTTTGCACAATAGGTCTTCTGCTGTCAGCTAAAGTGGTACAAACTGATATTAAAAATATACAGCATTATTTTTCATTAAATTTTAGAATTATGACATTGTATTTTAATGTTTTACAATAGAACAATAGCTACAATAGATTGTTACAGTCATGCGCAAGGACTTTTCAGTGTAACTCACAGGTTTGCTGATTGTCTGTGAAATCTCACATGGGACATCGATTACACTCTCGGAAGTAATAGACACGTCTTGAATTTCATTCAGTTTCACAAACATTGAGGATTCACTCCAATTCTTAAAGATAGAATGAATGATTTTTATTATGACAAACTTATCAAAAGTTAATTTCTCAATGCCTTATTATTCCCACTGCTATGAAAACAGTAGTCACACTTACTTCAACAAATCCAAAGTAGTTGATTGTAACATCTCCAGAAATATCAAGTGTAGAAACGTCCTCTACAGGAAAGCGGTGCTTGAATGTAAACTGTTGCAAACCGTTCACAAAGACCTGCAGGATTAAAGTAAATTTTGGTGTCAATGTTATAGGGATTTTTTTGTGTTCATGTCTGCTTGCTGATTTAGAAAACATACCTCATATCCCTCTGAGCTGATGATGATGAACATATTTAAGGCTGCTTCTTTAGAAAAGGCTGTGATAGAAGCATGTTCCTCTTCCTCCCAACTACCATTTCTAAAGCTGTTTAGCACGACTACATCACCAATTCGAGGGTTGATGTGGAAAGCGATGTCATCCCCCTCACTCTCACCCCTCTTTAAATTTATTGTGAATCTAAGAAAAACAAAATTTAAAACAATATAAAAGAGAAAATACTTTTAGCTCAAAATATGTGCTCCATGATGAATAGTTTTCAAATTCAGTGCAGGACAAAAAAGTCGTGATCATGACCACTGATTTTCTTTTTTCAAACATTACTCTCAGATGTAATTTTCCTGTCTGATTTGTTTAAAGTTAAGCAATTGATAGAAACATGTAAACATACTCTTTGGCATCTGCTGGAAGATCTCCTTGAAAGACTACAGCCATATCTGTCTTTAATCCTTCTTGAATTACACCTACATATGGAAGTTCCTGTGAAGAAAAAACATACACATTTGGTCATCTTATGGGCAAAAAGTTACATCTCCTATAGCAAATAGTTTTTGGAAAAGAAAACACTTTTAATTTCAGTACGTTGTGACAATAATTTGTACTGCATTTCCAGTGTAACTCACAGGTTTGCTGACTGGATGTGAAATTTCTGATGGGATGTCTATCAGGCTCTCAATGGTAAATGACATGTCTACGATTTCTTTACTTTCTGTTACTATGCAGGATTCAGTTGAGTTCTGATAAAAAAGTAAAGATATTTAATATCAACAGTTAAGTAGATCAAAGTTGTGCAGAAATTAATCTATCAATGTCTCAGTATTACAACCAAATAAAAACAGTTTCACTTACTTCAGTTCCATGTTCAGTAAGTTTGATGTCCATTGCACTGTTAAACAAAAAAATATCATGTTTGTGATTAAATATATTTTTTATATTTTTTTGTTTATTTATTTTTTTACTAACATCATGTTACATGTAACATTTATGAGATTATTTCAGGTTGAAATTATTAGAAATTTTTAAATCATACTCAGTGGAATCTTCTAGATGAACCACTTCAAAATTTACATCAATGTCTGTCTTTATTTCTTTTAAGGTTACACCATCATCTGGAAGTTCCTGGGAAAAGCACAAGTTTGCACAATAGGTCTTCTGCTGTCAGCTAAAGTGGTACAAACTGATATTTTAAATATACAGCATTATTTTTCATTACATTTTAGAATTATGACATTGTATTTTAATGTTTTACAATAGAACAATAGCTACAATAGATTGTTACAGTCATGTGCAAGGACTTTTCAGTGTAACTCACAGGTTTGCTGATTGTCTGTGAAATCTCACATGGGACCTCGATTACACTCTTGGAAGTAATAGAGACGTCTTGAATTTCATTTATTTTCATAAACATTGAGGATTCACTCCAGTTCTTAAATATAGAAAGAATGATTTTTAAATCATTAAACCTAATAAATGATGATAATTAAAATGTCATGAGCTTTGATATGTGGTTGTCATTTTATGATTGGTTGGGATTTTTAAGCTTTTTCTACTAATTTCCCACCTAGTTTGCAAACAATCAAGACTTAAGAAGAAAACGTTTTCTAGGTTGAGATTGCTGACTATAAAACTGTTCAATTCCTTGGTTCTAGCGGTTTATTTACTAAGGGCCATAAATTAGATGCTCCTTAGAAGTTGTGTTATGTAGTATACTGAGTGTTCTAACAGTCAGGTGATTGTGCTCAAAGATCCACTATTGAAAAGCCTTTAACACAACTTGGACACCACTTCTAATTAAATAAGCTAGCAACCTGAGTGGAATGATCTACCGATCAGGAGACTTATGAATGAGAAATAATTGTAATAGCAAACAATTGTAAATATGGACCAAAGAATATTTATTTTTTTTTACCAAATGTGCTTTATGAGGCAGACGTTTTATGCTATTTTAAAATTATTTTGCATAAAACCCATTTGTGAAAGAAAAAAGTTTTACTCACTTCAATCAAACCAAAATAGTTAATGGTAACATCTCCACGAATACCAAATGTAGAAACTTTCTTCACAGGAATTCGATGTTTGAATGTACAATGTTGCAAGTTGTTGACATATAGCTGTAAGAGCAGGGTGAAATTTGTGATGTATGAGTTAAGATTGTAAATGTTTTATTTTCTGCTTGGAATTTAAGTATCATACCTCATAGCCAAACGAGGTGATAACAACAACCAAATCAAACGCTGCTCCTTTAGTGAAGGGATTGTCAGTTGCATATTCCTCAGTCTCCCAGCTGCCATTTATGAAGCTGTTTAGGGCCAAAGATTTACCAATTTGGGAACTGATGTGAAAAGCAATGTCATCATTACCAGAGTCTCCTGTCAGAAGATTTATCTCAAAGCTGCGAATAGAATTAGAAATGGTCATAGAAATATTTGGGGGAAAAAACACTATACGAACTCAAACCATCAATAAGGCATTCAATAGCAAAATATATTTTTTTACAATACCTTTTGCCATATTTGGAAACAGCCCCATGGAACAGAACAGCCATATCTGATTTTATATCTTCTTTAATGGTACCCATATAAGGCAGTGCCTAAGGAGAGCAATATAATGGTGTGTTTTTGTGCAGATGGCCTTACTATTTAAATGGTTCTTGCAATTTTACTCACTGGCTGAATGACTGGATGTGAAACCTCTGACAGAATGGACAGCTGTTTTGACAACAAGCTCCTACGTTCTGTGACTTTTGATTGGTCCATACATAAAGGTGATCTACTCCAGTTCTGATTAAAATGAGCATATAATACATGATCATCAGTGAAACAGTTTCCTTGGAAATGATTTAATCCAACAGAATAAAAAGAATAATATCAACGAAGACTTACGTCAATGAAACCATAAATGGCAATCGAAATATCTCCAAAAATAGCAAGGGTAGTAACGTTCTCTAAAGGAACGCGGTGCTTAAATGTACAAAGGTGCACACCATTCACATGGACCTGCAAAAGCATGGTAAATTTGTTTTCATTTATTTATATGATTTGTATTTTTAATATTCATCTACATATTAGTTTAAGAAACACACCTCATAGTCCTCAGAATTGATGGTGACAAACATGTTGAAAGCTGCTCCTTTGGTGAAGGGTTTATCAGGTACAGTTTCCTTCTTTTCCCAGCTGCCATTTCTAAAGCTATTCAGGTGGACATATTGACCAATGCGAGGGCTGAAGTGGAAAGCGATGTCATCGCTATCAGACTGCCCAGTTTGGAAATTTATTGCAAACCTACAAAGGGACAGAGGAACATGGGAAAGATTGAATGTATTTATATTATCTGTGGTTGATACACATATATATGGGGTGTAATGGTGCACAAAATTCAAAATTTCAGTACGTACCTCGGTTTTTAAGTCTTTTTTCTTCATGTTTAATAATAATAATTGTTTAAAAAATGCACTCCAGGTGCAAGGCGGAAAGAGAGAGAGAGGGAGAGAGAGAGAGAGAGAGAGAGAGAGAGAGAGAGAGAGAGAGAGAGAGAGAGAGTATACCTTTTGGCATGTGCAGGAAGAGTGCCTTGAAAGAATACAGCCATATCTGGTTTTATGCCCCCTTTAATTGTACCCACATAGGGAAGTGTCTATGAAGCAGAACAATATGACTGATCAGTTTTTAATAATGTTGAAAAGAAAAAATATCCATAGAAAGCTGCCATGTGCTTTACAACTCACAGGAAGGATAACTGGATGTGAAACCTCTGATAGGATGGGTAGCATGCTCGAAAATGAGATGTCCATGCCTGTGATTTTTAAAAGGTCCATAAAGGTAAAGGATTTGCTCCAGTTCTAATAAAACAATCAAAATATTAAAATAGATCTTTAACAAACTAATTAACAAGAAATTATTTTTAAAATATTAACAAGAAATGCTGTTACTTACATTAATAAAACCATAGATGGGGATTGTAACATCTCCATAAATGCTAATTGTTGAAACATTCTCTAGAGGAATGCGATGTCTAAACATACACTGCTGCAAGCCATTCACATACACCTGGAATACAGTACAATCATTTCAATTATTGTTATGATTTTATATATTGTCTTCTTCTTCTACTTATTATTATTAGCAGTAGTAGTAGTAGAAGTAGTAGTAGAGGTAGTAATAATACAATTATTATTCTTATTTATATAATTAGACAATTTCAAAGCAAAATTGTGCAAATTATGTAAAAAAAAAAAAGAACCCACAAACCTCATAACCTTCTGAAGTAATGAAAACAAACATATAGAAAGCTGCTCCTTTGGTAAAGATTTCATCTGGGACACATTCCTCCTTCTCCCAAAGCCTATTTCTGAAGCTGTTCAGGTGGACATATTGCCCAATGTGAGGGTTGAAGTGAAAAGCGATGTCATCACTATCAGTCTGTAAATTTATCTCAAACCTGTGAAAAAGAAATAATACAAATGTGTATACTTTTTATACTTAAATGTAACTGGTATTTGGGCTTTCTTTAACAGTAACATAATAACATACTCTTTTGGATGTGCAGGAAGAACTCCTTGGAAAAAAATTGCCATCTCTGGTTTTAGCTTGTCCCTGATTTTACCCACATGTGGAAGTACCTACGGAGAGCACATACAACATGAACATTCTAGGTTTTACCCAAAATCCAAAAACATAAACGTGATTAAAGATGTGAGTGAACAAATATGTAAGTGAATGTAAAGACTAATGCCAATCTAAATGCCATAAAAGAGAAAATATGTAGGGACTTTTCTCAATATAGACCAAATGACTTAAGTCTCTCTTCATTTTCACATAAGTACAGTTTCTGCTTTTTTTCATACCAAACTGTGGAACTGTGGCTCTAAACATTTATATCTTAAGATTTACATACAATCCAATATTTTATTTTGTACCATGGATTTTAATGTGTTATTGTGGATAAGCTTCAAATGTCAGCATGTTTTAAAAGAAGTTTATATATATGCATCAGTGGGAACAAGTAAAAAAATCCCACTGCATTGGCAGATTTAAAATGCCACACCTCTTTTGAACCATTTCACCAATGCAACATAGTGTATTAAGTGATATCCTGCTTTAACTTATGCCACACACACAACTTGGAGTCTCAGACCACTTCAAACTCTTTTTGGTCCAAATGTATATTAACACCCCTACTAAACCTCACCAGAGCCCTTCTTAGTTCAGTAAATTATAGTAATATGACTAGAACAGTACTTTTCTTCAAGCAAATGCTTATGTTTCATGATTTATGAATCCATGCAATTTACTATATGTCATTCAATTTCACTGTATTTAAGCTACATAACAAAATCTTTGACTACAAAATGACAAATCAATTTTTCAAGGAATTTGCTAAAATGTACTGAATATTGTTACTCATACGGTTCTTTCTACTAAAGTATGTACTATTATTATTAGCGCTAATACATGTATAGTTACTAAAATAGATATTCTTTCATTTAACTAAAATAAATACAAAAATGTCACTGAGCTAAAGGCCATTAGTGCACACAACACACATTATTGGTGCAGACCACACCCTTAACGAAATGACATAATGAGTGACTGTGGGACTTAAAAATCCTGGAGATCTCAAACCTAGTGAGCAGGAGTGATTGAATAGTAACAAGGTGCCAGAAAGGTGTTATGTGCAGAAAGTGTCACTGTAGGTGTAGAAAGGGAGAGAGAGATGGGAATTTTTAGCAAGTAACCTAGAAGTATGTAGAGTTGTAGTCATGGACTTTCCCTGAAATTTCAGCTGTTTCAAAAATCTATTTTTTAAGAAAATAGAAGTTTTTGCTTGAATAAACTGCCTGTCAAAAGTTTGGAAACGCCTTGATAAAAGTTTAGAAACTTGGTAAAAGGCAAAAACATTCATGAATTGGATATTGAATGAATGGAAGAATGGTCTGTGGAAAGAAACGTCCAAAATGGACATTATGTACGATGGAGAACAGGAGAAGATGTTAGCAGACCTGCCTCACACTTACAGACAAAGATGGAGGTGAATGTGCAATGGTTTGGGATTGTTTTAAAGCAGGGAAGTTAGAGACTTATTCTGGGTAAAAGAAATCCTGAACCAACATGGCTATCATTCAATATCTCAAAACCATGCAATTCCGTCTGGACTGCGGCTATTTGAAACCAACTTTACTAGGCAAAAAGACAATGACTTCATGTATACGTCCAAGCTCTGTAAGCCTTATTTAGAGAGCAAACAGTCAGCTGGAATGTTATCTATCACAGAATGGCCTGCCCAGTCACTAAATCTTATTGCATCTTGCATATTTTAACTGTTTTGAGATGAACCAGATTACAAGGTCAGAAAAAAAATTCCAGCCAGCAAAGAAAACATTCGGTAAGTTTTACAAGAGACATGGCAATGTATTTTAACTGAATGTTTAAAGAAACAAACTGCTTGGATGTGTTATTAAGCTGTTAAACATTTGTTCATTTCTACATTTGTTTGGTAAAAGTAAATCTTCGTACCATTAAATTACCTAGATTGTTACATATAAGCAAAATGAAACAAAAATGATAAAATTCTAGGTGTTTCCAAAATTTTGACAGGCGCTGTAACATCTTTGTATGTACTGTATGTATCTAAGATTGCATATTAAATATCTTATGACTTCATTTGGTTATGTAACCTATGTGCTATGGGCAAATTCATAAAGATTCATGTCCATTATGTGCTGTTTTACTCACAGGCTGAATGACTTGATGGGACACCTCTGAAGGGATTGTTAACATGTTTGACAATGAGCTCACTGTGCTTGTAATTGCTTGCTCTGTGAAGAAAGATCTTCTCCAGTTCTAACAGCAAAATAAAAATATTATAAACATTCTCAGTACATCAGCTTGACCCTAAAATCCACATCCAGAGCCACATTAAAAGATAAATATCTAAAGAAGTAGCAATTTTTTTATACTTACTTCGCATAAACCAAAAAACTCAATGTTAACATCTCCACAAATGGCGAGTGTAGTAACTTTCTCTAAAGGAATGCGATGCTGGAACGTGGACTGTTTTAAGTCATTCACATAAACCTGGAAAGGAAAACTCTATGAGTTTATGCAACATGTATAACAAATATTTTAGAGAATTCAGTCATTGAACACACCTCATAACCATCTGCCTTAATGGCAATGAACATATTGAAGGCTGCTCCTCTGGTGAAGGACTCATCAGGGACACTTTCCTTCACCTCCCAGTTTCCATTTTGGAAGCTGTTCAAATATACATATTCACCGATCAGGGGATTGAAGTGAAATGCGATGTCATCAAATTTATTCTGGCCTGTTTGGAAATTGATTGAAAACCTGTTGGAAAAAAAAAACAGAAAAAAAAAAAAAAACAGAAAAAAGTCAAACAAAAATAACATCTAAAATTAACATTAAAACATGTATTATTTGTGGTATGTAAAAGAGAAATAAGAATCATACTGTTTGCCATTATCAGGAACAGCCCCTTGAACATAAAGAGCCATTCCTGGTTTTAATCCCTCAGATATAATTGGTCCAACATAAGGAATTATCTGTAGCACAAAAATACATTATTTGTTTACGATAACATAATGCAATCGATTTCACATACAGTACATATACTTTAGAATAGTCTAATAGAAGCAAAAGCACATTTATAATCATTGTAAGATGGACACAAAAAAAGGTTGAAACACTAATATGACATCCACATTCATTCAAACATTGCAAATTCACCTAAATAAACTTACTGGATTGGAGATTTGCTGGTGTCCAGAGTGGAAGCAGGTGTTGGAACAGAACCAGCTGCTTGGAGAAACAACAGATCTCATAAAACTCATGATTGCAAAAATGCAGTATACACAAACAGAAATGCTCCAATGTGTAGGTAAGGTTTTGTAATGTACACTGTATTATATAGTGGAAGCTTTATAGTGATGGGGTGGGACTGCTCTTGTCCTCAAGGAATTTTCCAACCGTTAGAAAATACTTTTGCCCTCTGGCACTAAACTGACAAAACAGAATTAAGAAATTGGTATATATTTCACACAAACTTGAAAAAAAAATCATGTTATGCAATATGTATGGAAATACAGTTCTTAGAAGTATACAAGCTCATACTGGACAACCATCAGTGTTGGCACCTAAGCAGCACTCATCTTTGGCCATGTAAGCAATTTTATTTGTAGAAGATTCGGGATCATGAGAAATTTGGTCACTCACATAGATAAAAAAAAACTTGGAGTAGGTCAGTGCTAATTTGTCAAGAATTACTTCATCTGCTGTGTAGACTTAAATTGAACCTGATCCCACAGCTTTCCATCCAAACCACAAAAAAAAAAGTATTATAGTGTAGAATCATTAGAACTATAGAAGCACATCTAGGGTCACAAGAAAAATCACAAAAATTAGGGTTAGCCTATTTAAAAGTACAACTTAAACAAAAAGTGATTATTTAATTGTTTTGTTTACTGTCGAATTTCAGTTATGATAATGCAGATCACCCTTGTGTGAGTAGGTATTGTACGTGTAATTAATAGGATGTCTGCTTGCAACTGTCCTTTTCATCGTTACCTTAAAAAAATAGTTATTTATTCATCAAAAATATATTTTATATTAGCTGCCTGCTGCACATACTGTAAGAGTTTCATGAGACGATGCCCTTTATCACTTTGCTCATGGATGACCAACATATTTATTCATTTTACTATAATGTGTGAATTGAGTTTCTAACCTTTTCTAAATAAATACATTTTAATTTATGTATGGTATGTTTTATGTAATTTACTATCAAACCTCCTTAAGAAACTGTAATATCCAAAACCCCAGTGAAATTTTTTATTTAATATGAATTAATATAAAGCTTTGATATTCAAATGCTTCTTTCATACAGTTTCTCAGAAAACTGCTTAAACAAGAAAATGAATCTTTATGGCAGCCAGGGGCAAAAACATACTGCACGATCAATGCTACATTTGTTATTGCTCTTGCTATAACTTAATCCATGCACTTTATATCTCTTTTTGTAGATGAAGTTTTATATATTTGGTGCATAACCATGTAGCATAATACTCTGTGCTATAACAATCAGCTTACTATTAAAACTCCTGTTTATTTGCACTTTTTGCATTGTAAAGGTTTGTGTCTGGTAACCTATTTGTTTATTCATAATATTTCTTTTTTGTTTTTTTTTAATGCTACATTACCATTAATATATAATAATGCAATGTCTACAATTAAAACTCGGAATGTACCTGTAGCATATCTTTAAAAATGCAGATATAACCTATTAATAGTCCATGCAGGTAAAGCTTTAGTTAGAAATTGAAATAAAAATGATTCTAATATATAGAATGTGCTTGATCATTAGTAGCTCACATGATTATAATATGTCTGTAAATTATACTTGTGATAGGACCTCAGAAACTTACCGAAAGTCTCTTAAATTGTGGATTCTCTGCAAGTCCATGGCATGCAATCCCAATCAAATCCTTTTCAGTTCCAGACTGTAAGACTAACAAATGTGCAAAATCCAAAACATGTGCATGCATTCATATTCAAGACACATGATGACAAAAAAAGGCTGTTTTCTTTTTTATTATCTTTTCTTTGAAATTATATAATAGCTGAATCTTTGTGATGCAAATGTAAAGATGCCACGTTTATAGAAATGCCAGTTTGGTTTTTAGATTTTTGTTTGGAAAATGATTTCCACTGAATAAATGTCAGTATCCAATGGCATGAAGATGAGAAGAATGCTAGCTCTTGTATGCAAAAGACTCGCTGTCATCAAAAGGTAGAGGGAGGGAGAAAAGATCAAAGCAATACACCTGCACTTTAATTTACATTTCAAGGTGACTAAAAAGTAACAAGATGCCAATTTACATTTATATTTACATCTGTAAAAGCTACCTATTATCTCCATGCTTGGGAAAACAGTACAGCTCATATAAAATCATTAATAAGGGCTGGCTTTCGGAAGGTTCTAAAAGGCTACTGTTTTGCTTATGTTTAGCTTATAGCTAAAACCACTTACCAGAATTGACTAATAAATACTTCATAGTTTTTTTTGTCATTTTATTCGTATCAAGTTGTACTAACAGCAAATATGAAGAAAATATGCATGACTAAAAAGTCACTTGAATGGAAGAGAGCCAGGTGTGGCAAAAAAAGGATTTGCTTTCAGTAAAGGTCAATTTACAAGCAACTGCACACTAATAGAGTTTTGATCCATACTGCTTCTTCATCTTGAAGCAACATAGCAGGGTTGATTTAATGTGGTGTTCAATTACACCAGAAAGAATAAAAAGTATACTTTTGTCTTTTGACATTTCTTTATGTTTCATGTCTATAGTCCAGTGATTTTCTGTTCGCTAGACATGTTCATAATAAGTACACACATATTTATAAATGTTTTCTTCTTTGCCTCTGGAGGAGGAGGGGTTTTCTGGTATCTGGTATCTTTAAAGTTGTGTATAGGAAAATATATAATGTTTAATATCTGCATGAATTTCTGTTGTACACACAGGTAGTTAACAGGAAGCTTCTATGTATTACTTGATGTTGTATAAGAGGTGTTATGAGTACAGCACTGCTGTTTTGGTACTGAAATGTGTGTTCTTATTGTAAACAGGTAATGCAAGTGAAAATAGTCTAAGTACCTAACATTTAATGTGTACTCTAGGTAGTAGCAGAGAAACATGTGAAAATAGAGGGTAGCTGTAAATAAATTGTGTTAATAAACTACGGTGTGTGTGTATATATATATATATATATATATATATATATATTTATATGAGTTAGCGGGGGCGTGGCCGAGCGCCAGTTTGTGAATGGAGGACTAGGCGGGGTGGCAGAAAAGCGGTAAAAATGATACCCCTGAGGGAGTTTTTGCTAATGTGGAGGGAGCACATAAAAGGAGCGAGAGAAGGGTGACAACATTGTTTCTTCCCCTGAACCTCGTGCTCTCATATATATATATATATATATATATATATATATATATATATATATATATATATATATATATATATATGTAATTGTTTTTTTTTACTTTATTGAGTAGCTGCAATATTTGGTTCATAGAAATCCGATAAAAGGTTGAAGGTTGCACACACATTTCTGGTGTTAAAAATGTTGGTGTATTTCTGCAGAAGTGTATGTGCACATTCATGAGTCAAGATTGTCATTTTTAGTTTTTCAACCAAACCAATCATTGCAATAGCTACACCCATTAAATTATCTTTATCTTATTATCTTATGACTTATTTAAAACACATTTATCATGAGAAAAACACATACTGCTCAGCTGAACAATTAAATAAAAACAGTATTCACAGAACAAATGTGATTACTTATAATGTAACTTACAATGTATGTTTTGTTTTCCATTCACTTTTAAATGGCAGGAATGGGCAAAGTACAAAATGTACAGTAGTCTAAATGTCTATAGTTAGATGGGTTTCTTTTTTCTTTGTGGTATATAAATATAGTTTATCTTGATACTGTTTTCCTGCATTCTGATATTGATTCATTAGATCACAGACTAGAAATAGTTTATATTGGATATTTCAGCTGAGTTAAACACTGCACATGTGAGAGGTACATTATTTATTGATCTGTGCGTAATAAAGCAAGTATCAATAATGGGTTTTTTTTATACAGGCATTCCTAAAAGTTAAAGCAGGAACAATGTCAGATGCAGTGGAACACCGGAATCAGTAGTGGATGTATGAGACCTGGACATCTCCGTCCACCTCCAGTGTGTCAATCTGATTGTAAGGCTGGAAACGGTGGTGGAAAGTACACATGTGCTGCCCATTTGCAAACACCTTTATCTTTTTTTCACCACAACGAATGGAGATCTGCAAATGAGACAGAGACAGTAAATAAAGCTGGATGTTGATGGATGGACTATAACAATGAGGAAAGCAAATGAGTTCACATCTAAATCAATAGATCCATACCTCAAAGTACTGTCCCTCCATGAAGGGGTTGAAGTTGAGATCTATTTCTTCTTCACCCCAGCAACCATTGATCTGGCTGTTACGGATTACCAATCCCTCTCTAATTCGAGGGTTGAGGTGAAAGGCTATGTCTCGTGAGGCTCCAGCTATGAAGTTAATATGAAACCTGCAGAAGAATAGGCAAATATTCTTTACTCATCATACCAAAAATATTTTAATATTATTTTGTATTGTTTAATTACCTATAATAATAGTCACTTGTAGACTGTAAATTATTTTTGCTCAGACCGCTGTTTTTTTTTAGGCCAGAAAAATATGTGTGTGCAATTTCCCAAGAAGTCACATCCAAATGGGTTCAATGCTGAAACAATTTTATTAAATATTTAAGTAGATTATGGTTATTATTTTTTTGGATAATATGGTTCTTTCTATTAGCCATATGCAATGTACCTCTACACCATTAGTGGATAAAGTACACCATCCTTACTCCACACACACTCTCACCAGGACCATGTGGTTACGCTTGTGCTCTGTGATGTTTTATTGCAAACTTCTTTCCACCACAATTGTATGAGATTTTTTAGGCACCTTTGCAGGCAGCAAACAATAAATAGTCCAAAATATACCAAAAATATACCAAATATACCAAATTAAAACCATTGAATATTCATACCTGTCAGCTCCATATGGCACCATGCCTCGGATGATAATGGTCCTATTGGATACCATCCCACCAGGAATCATATCTAAATAGGGAATGCCCTAAGCATATGAAAAATAGCACAACTAACATTAAACATACAAGTATCATTTAGCTCATACAACTTGAAAAATAGAAAGTTTATTATTTAAAAAAAAAATCTATGAAAACATTATTTTAACCATTTAACATCCATATTAACAGATCTCACGTATCATTCTCATTTGGTGTTTGGCATTAAGTATCATTTGGGTACCTGTGCTGTTCTATCAAAGTCACCATGTCAGTCAGTATTATAATGCCATGTCTAATTTCCTATTTTCTATAAATCTACTGTGTTTTTAATAAAACATTTTTACCGTGAGAAGTAATAGTTTATAATGGTGTAATGAATTCCCATATCAAAGTCTGCAGCAAGCTTTAAATTGTCCAAGTAATAAATCAAACCTTCCTCCTACTTACAGGGTTGAAGATAGGCTGCATTCCCATTACCTGATGACCAAAGAACAAAAGAAAAATGTTTGCCATTGGTTTAAAATAAATCATATTGCAGTATTACTGCAATGGTTTCATTGTGCTTTCTGAGTACTGTAAAGTATATGGGAATACACAGACTAGACTGAGTAAAAAAATTGACTCTGCTTGCAGTGGCTTTAATGACTAAAATCAGTCTGTACATTTCTTGCATTATTATAATCAAGTCTGACTTATAACCTTCATGTGCTCAACTCAGATGTAAGTTGTTTGGGATAAATGTAGTAATGAATCGGCTTGTAGGGTATCAAGCAAAAATGATAAGATCATGTTTATATTCAAGGTGATTGCAAAGTTCTTTAAGGAACATGTTTGACCTTTTATAATAATATAAAACATAACACAATTCAAGATGTAAATATGAACAAATGAATGTTGAAAAACATCTCCTGTACACTTACTGGCAGATTTCCTCCAGGTAACCCCATGCATCCTCCCTTCAACAGACATTAATAATTATCGCAAATTGTGACAAGAAGACCAAATCACCAAAAATGCTCACACTCTCATGAAACTATAAATAATCCATATATTCATATAATATCCACATCCAGGAAATATCAGCATACCCCAAGCCCAGGTCCTGGATAACCTCCCTAAAACAGAAAACAGAAAAAAAAATTGTAGTTCTAAAAATATATATATCTTTTTTTAGTCAATTTTAAGTAAGTAATAACAAATAAACAAAATAAGCTGTTACAGGAAATATTTAGTAATGGGATGGTGTGATATTGTTATCTCCATGTACACACTCACCCCCATGCCACCCATTCCACCTCCTGGATAGCCTCCCTGCTATAGTACAACATATAAAATATTTAATTTAATTATTTATTCAATATTTTAGTGAAATATTGTCATGCTTAAATATATACAACATAGATTTTTTTTGTGATACACTCACCCCCATTCCACCAGCAGGATAACATTCCTGTTGAAAATATGCAGTGATTAAAATATAGACTAGGAAAAAGTCACAGTATTACATGAACAGTCATGTTCAAAAGGGGTTCCTTAAAAATATCTGGACCAAATCAACTATTTTCAAACTTTCTACAGAATATAAAGAATGTAGTTTTAAATTTTCATATTACTCTACACACTTCGTGGACTTGATATCTGTTACAATATATACATAAAGCTTCTAAAAGAATCTAAAATACAGCTGTAAATTGTTGGAAAGGGCATATATTTGGAACTAGATCTAATGGGGGAAACGTTGTATTAATGGATTCAGTGATTCATACTACACCTGGTCAGCGATGGTTTAAATTAGACTATGACTAGACTACAGTATATGTAGGAGTTACAAAACTTCAAACATTACTTTCAATTGGAGCTGAAAACTATCTGAATTAAAAGCTCAAGTTGTCAAGTTTTAACAAAACTACCTACAACTAACTACTGTATAACCACATTAACCTGAAATAAACAGGGATTAGACTAAGAAGACACATATACTGTATCTACTACTATTTGATTAATATATAAAGGTAAAGGATTTTTTAAATTATTATTAATAGATCCACTGCTTCATATAATAAATAAGATCATTAATGAGTTCAGATTTTTATGAATATGAATTTATGAATATGTAAACATATGTAAATTTAATTCATTTTAAAGTAGGTATGAGAGAAATATTTACCCCAGCTCCACCTCCAGGAAATCCTCCCTGCTATAGTTAAGCAGATTAATACATATTTATCACATTTACCACATTATCTTTACGCTCTGGTTTACATGATGACACAGACAAATAACCATTTATGGTATCCAGTTCACACACTCACCCCCATATTACCACCCATTCCGCCTTGCCATCCTCCCTGTGTGGGATAAAAGACGCAGATCATTTGATATCTATTTATGTCGCTTGTTACAGATTCACAGTCATGATATCTTCCATTTCATCTAAAAACAATATTAAGCCCATACAACGGTCCATTGACGATCTTAATTGACATTATACACTATATGAACAAGAGTATTGGGACACCTGACTTTCCAGTCATATGTGGTTCTTTTCCAAACATTTAAAACAAGAGGAGACCCAAAACTGTTCCAGCAAATATAATATATTGGAAAAAATGGTATCATCTTACAAAATTCAGAATTGGCACAATAAAGCAAAATGTTCATTAAAGGAATGCATTCTGCGGTTTAGGCTTAGGTTTAGGAGTTCATAGCACAGACATAGCCTCTATACATGGTACATAACCCCAGATGTCGTGTGATCAAGTTCTAAAAAAACACACTTAATAATCATTTCAAAGCAAAATAAGATGTAAGCATACATGGTGAAGATTTACTCAGCTTTGTAATTGATAGAAAACCCTTTGGAAATTAATAATAATAATAATAATGATGTTACTATTGCTAAATATTAACACTTTTTTGTTCAAATTATATAATGAAATTTATACTGTTTATTGAATACATATGAATAGATACAAAATGTCATAACTGTCTAATTTTTTGGTTTTTGTGCATTCTCTTAGCAAAAGAGCCACTGTGTTTGTGCAAAATGGACGTGAGTTGTCTAACCTGCATATGAATGGTAAAGAATGTTAAAGAATGTTAAAGGTGGTGTGACATAGCTTTCGGCTATATTTAAAACCTTTTTAAAAAGTTTCCCACTTTTTTATTTACATTACTTACTGAATATCTTAAGTTTACACCTTGAAATTCCTTTGTGAGTAAATTTACTTTAAACAGAAGAAAACCATTGGAATAGTTTGCTAGAGATATTTTTTTAGGCGTATGCAAATCTAAAGCAAAAACATGAAATGTTTGTTCTGAGACCCGTCAAACCGGCACATCAACTATGGTCATGCTACGTTGGTTTTTACCCTCATTTATCATGTTGCGTGACCATCCAGTCAACCTTGTACTGTATTTGTTTTCTAAGAGTGAGTTTGGGAACAAGAGCAAGTAAATTGTTTTAGCAATTTCACACTTTTGTACTGTAAAAATTCCACATTATGAATAAAAAAAAGGTTTATTCTTTTGTCAAAGAACTATTGTGTAACAGAATTGACATGAAAGTGAAATTAGCAAAAAATATGAAGCACTTACCCCCATGTCCTGCATGCCCTGAAAAAAATGAAGCATACAAACAGTAGATCAATCAGTCAATCAATTAACAAATCAGTTCATCAGTAAGTAAACACAGCTCATATTTACCCCAATGATGTTGATGCTATCGATGGCCACATCTCCCCCAATCTCTAAGGCACAGACCCTTTCCAGGGGCATTCTGTGCTGGAAGAGGTAGAGATCTTTCCCATTCACATTGACCTGTATAATAATGACAACATATGTATTAGCTTTTTTATGCATACTGCTGAATAAATACATCATTTCTGGGTAAATGGTAGCATCTATTTTATTAAACATAAAAAAATAGACAAAAGAACCTGATAGCCCTCCGTGGTGATGATTATGATCATCTCAAAATGCTGGCCCTTGTGGAAAGGCATGTGCCTGACTTTCTCTTCTCCTTCCCATACGCCATTCTGGAAAGTGTTAAAGACCACTTTGTCCCAGAAGTCGAATCGAGGGTTGAAGTGGAACGCAATATCGCATCCATTAAATTCACCACACTGCAGATTTAAATTAAAACTGTTGGGAGTAAAATAGAGGGCCAGAATTATTTACTCCCATCAAGCATTAATATAGATAAAGTAATTAATATTACATCATTATGTAATAGGCCATGCAGTCATTGTGTGTGTAGAAACCAAGATAAAAACTGAAGCTTATCAGCTTGGTATGAATGTGAGCTCGGTTACCAACGTCATGCTCTCTGTGTGATATGAAAAACAAACTGAAACACCTTTAATAACACAGAGCGAGGAGTAAAATATTTGTGTAAAATGTCATTTTGTGGTATTTGTATAGATATAAATCAGTAAAATGTCATGTATTTAATGCAAACTAATTTGTGCCATGAAACACTGCGAAGTAAAACAGAATGTGCATGTGCCCTCTTAACAACAACAACAACAAAAATGTCCACCTGCTAATATGATGGTGAATCTTTCCCTGGATATAGAGCGACATTCCTGCTCTAAGACCACCACAGATAGGGCCAACATATGGGATGCTCTAAATAAAACACACACAGACCAAGAATGACATTTTGGATAAATTATCCCAGAGTAAACTATATTGATCAATTAAAAAGTAAATAAAATACTCACTGGATTAAAGATAGGCTGGTAGCCCGGTGGTGCTATGAAGGCCATGATTTCTGGATGCTAAATATTCTTCAGATCCACGGAAGAAAAAAAAAGCGTTCCGGCTGGCACAAGACAGAAACAGCAGCAAAATTGTAGTCTGCTTTTATATTCATTCATTAATGGGAGGGGTGAAATGACCTGTGTTCATATACTCACAGCTTTGTTTGTACTCACACTGTTATCAACATGCTAAACTTGACAGACCAACAAAAGACAAGCAGCTATGGCACCTGGCCAACTCGCTTAATGTGTGCCCATGTGTTTTGCAAGGGCGTGTCTGAGGCATTAAAGAGCTATCGCTTAATGCGTCATGTAGCCGTGTTGGATACTTGCCTATTTCTTTAAGGCACATAAATCAAGTGCGGTTCAAAAGGTTAGCGGAAATTATGAGCAATTAATTAATTAATCGCACTTGACTGGGCACCCGGAATATCTAATATAGATATTTTAAGGTTTCCAGTGTCTATACAAATACTTTAGTTACCTTGTAGAATGTTTTATATGTGTATATATTTAGATTTTTTTTTAAATCTATTATTACTAGCAGTATAAGTGGTAGTTAAGTCAGTTTTGTCCAGGTGAAAGGTATGCACTCCCTGAGTAAATATGAACATACCTGATAACATGCCAGCTCATTCATGCATAGTAGTTGAAGCAATGTGACCAGCTAAACTGGAGAGGTTTCGTTACTCAGTTCTTATTAATGATTGTGTATAAAGAACGTGGGATTGGTTTAAACATGGCAGAGAAAGAATTATGCACACTAGTGTCACTTAATGAGGGCAAAGACTGTAATGCAAGTGCAGACTGCTTAATAAGGATGATAACATACAGCAATTAAGGTGACAGAAAGTAAGGCAAGGAAATGAGATAAACATAACCTGTGCAACAACTAAAGACACCACTAGACAATAATAGATTGCAAAGTGCGACTTTAATACTAGTGATTATTTACAGAAAATGTAGCACAACAAACAGTCATCTGACATGATTCTGTGAAGCACAGTGGCTGATAGAAAATGTAGCCCAGCGCTAAATTTAGCATAACCCTGCTAACTAGCTATTTTACATAAATAACTAAGCAAAAAATAAAGTAATCAAATAAAAAAATAAAACACTATATCAATGTATTGCAGTGTAGCTAAGTATGATAGCTGGTGCATTTAAAAAAAGAACCAAATATCATATTTGTAGTTATTCATTATATTGTCCTTTATAAATGTATCTACTTTTATCATTCTGTAGGGTTGCCACATCCTCAGTTTC